>NW_009704163.1:0-16514 GCF_000703405.1 Apaloderma vittatum
AACATTTTTCGTACTTTTTGACCTCGGGGATTTACTTAGCACGTTAAGTTCAAGGCTCAGAAGCCCAAGGCTATTACTCATCGAGGCACTCCCACCACCACCACTTTTCACCACATATTTTATCATTTGACTTCCCGGCTTAAATTCATGTTATGGCAAATAATGGATGGTAATACTTTCCCCCTTCCCCATGTTAATTGTCTTGCCTGACAACCTCCGCATTTGAAATGATTTAAAGCAAACAACGGCGCGGCGAGACCAGGAGACAGACCAGCACAAAACATCTGCGGGAACCCCGCAGCTCCGGCTCGTCCCTCGCAAAAAAAAAAGATCCGGGGATGGGGGCATACCCAGAGAATAGCCACTCCCCACCTTCTGAAAGCCTCGCCCAGCTCTTGCTGGGGTCCCTGTGCTGCCAAGGCAGCTTCTCCCCAGCACCCTGCAGCCCCCCGGCCCCTCCAGCCCACAATACTACTCCTTCCTGAGGTGGCTGAATCGAGAAAACAAAACAGAGTGCTATTTGCAAATTAAAAAAAAAAAAAAGAAAAGCAAGGTGTAGTTGATTAGCAAATTAATTATTTCAGTACCCCCAGGATTATATTGTTTTTCTAAGTTCTGCGGGCCTGTATAATTTACTAATTTCACAGTCGCTGAACTTCCCTGGGAGTGAGAGTCAATCTCATCCACCCATCGAACACGTTCACGCGATTTTGCGCAGAGGCAGTGGGTCTCTTGGCAGTGTCAGAGGAAGAGGGTGTCCAGACCTTTCCCCTTGCTCCTGCCATTGACCTGCTGCGTGACTCTGGGCAAATTCTTTGTTTTTCTTGTTTCTGAGCGTGGACAGGACCTTCCTACCCAGCAGGAAAACACCTTCCTGCTTAGAAAGGAGTAACTGCACATATTTTCCTCTACTGAGCGCTGTCACTGGCTTCCCAGATGCGTACACAGAAAGGGCTGCTGTGTTCCTTGTCCTCCGCAAGCAACTGGAGAAATCCCATCCAGGAAGGTTTTTGTCACCAGCTTTTGGTGTCTGACATCATCGTTAAGCAGAGCATTTGAGAAAAACAATTGAAATCAAAACAAAAAGGACCATCCCAATAAAATGTAGGGATGATATGCCTGCACTGGTGAGAAACTAGCACTTCCTTCTCCCTCCCTGCTGCAGATGCAGGAGCAGATCTCAGTTCAGGGTGACAGACCAGCATCACCTGGACCAGGTACCACAGCACCGCAAACTCCCCTCGCCTTTGCGAGAATGAATCCAGAGCTCCCGGCTGTGTTTGCATCTGCCTGCTCAGCTCCTGACCTCTGATTAATCTTCTTCTATATATAGATCCTGTAATTTGGTACCACATTACTATATAATATCCTATGTCACACCCTATTTATATGGGCTTCTATTTTAAGGCTGTAGAGGCTCTGGCCAGCGTGCCCTTCTTTCTCTCCACTTTATCATACACACACCAATCCAGACAGCTGGGTTTATGCAGTTTGAACCCAACAAAGTTCTCAGCTGCCTCAGCTCCCAATTGAGCAACTGATTTTTGTAGGGTCACCACCACACTGGCCCAAAACTGGAGCACTGCAGTACGGAGATTTGCCCAAAGATGTCATTTTATAAAAAGTGCACATTAAAAGCCCCTGATACTTTTCCTTTCTTTGTACAGTGATGTTCTAAGTTTGGCTGTACGCATACAGAACTCATTTCGACACCAACAGGCACAACCCCATTACTCTGAAATGCATCAATATGCCATTTTCAAGATGAAAAAAATATAATTTCTGGTCTAGAATGTAGCTTCAGCTAATTTTTCCAGGAGAAGCCAGGGGAAGAGCTCCATCCCTGCAAGGCTCCTGTCTGCCAATGCTCTGCTGCGCTCCAGGACAAGGCCCCCATGCAGGGAACCAATCCCTGATGCTCAGAAACTCACTTTAAAAGCCCATATAGTTAAAAAAAATAACTCCTTAACGTCATTATCACTTGCATTCCCACTGGGCCTGGGGATCTCCAGCCAGAATGGCTGTGTGGGTGAGGCAGCGTGGGAGGGCACAGGGTGGGGTCTTTTGAGGGTCATCCAGAGACGGGCACAACCCAAACCCCTTCAGACTGCATCTCGCCTCATCTCCCTCCCTTACCGGGTTGTCTGATGGATGGGGACCCCCCTCAAGCCTGCGTGTGCCTCCCCAGGGTGGCTGCAGAGGGATGGAGGGTGGCTCCAGAGTCAGGCAGCACCCAAGAGGCCGTCTCACTCTGCAGGGCATCACCTGGAAACGCAGCCCTACGATGACATTATCATTCCTGAGCTGGAAAAAAAAAGTTACACAAAAGGGAGCTCACCTCTTGGCTTTGTTGTGCCGCAATCTTAACTGGTCTTTTTCCCATTCGGTACTTTTCAGTGCAGGGTTATCTGTCGACCTCCTGGCAGCAGGCTGTTAACATCATATGTTACAACTTCTCACGTCAGCGGCTCCCAGAAAGGCGCAAGTGGGGCGCTACAGAACGAGAAGAGCTTGTCGGGCAGCGGGGGAGGCATCACCCCGCTTCTTCCCGGTGGCCTTTCATAACTCGTTACTGAGTTTGTCACTCACGAGTTACCGGGCACCGAGAACTCCGCGTCAGCCGGGTCCCACCGTGCTCTTCTCATCTCTCTCTATCCACAGGTGACGGTGGTTCTGGAGAGCGGAGGCCCATGCATGTGACCCCAAACTGAGGCACAGGAGCTTCTTTTGCTTACAGACAAGTAAATCTCGTTTCAAATGGAGAGTCCCTCATCTATTTACGCTTCCTTCAGAAGCAACCCCAAACTCCAGCGAATGGTTTTACAAAGCACTTGTCTCCTGCATTGCTGTTTTCACTGATAACACCAGGTCTCTGAAGGAGCTATCCTGAGCTGATCTGCCTCGTGCTGGGAGCGTGGCGATGTCGGGTGCGTGTGAAAACGGAAACTTCCCAAGATGTTCAGACTCAGAAACACCAAGTCTGAAGGTTTCCCTACCAAACATGTTCTTTTTCAGCTGTTGAAATAAAATCTTCATTGCTGTAATTAGTTAATATTTGTAAAGACTGTAAGATTCCAGAATAAATGGCTGAAAGAAATCCACATGGCTATTAGATAAATGTGTTAATAGTAATGATGATGGCTGGTGAGAAGACATCACTCCTAATGACGTATGATTTATTTCCTTAAAGGACGTGCTAATAAACAAACCTCATTTTTAAAATCTGGCACTTTTACTTCACATACGCTCTCAGATCAAATAAGTTACTCTAACCACAGCGCGGTCTCCCTCTTCTCCCCTCTCCAAAAGCCCTCATTAATGCTTGCCGTGCTGGGCTGCTGATTATGCGGACGATCGCTCCTTCCTACCCAGCACCCTGGACATTAAAACCTGTTGCCCTTGGTCCAGGACCTCTGTGAAGGAGCTCGAGCGCTCATCCTCGTTCCGACCTGCGCTTTGTGGGGACTCCCTGGACAGATCTCAGCATCCGGGATCAGCTGCCCGCTCCCAAACCAACCCAAATCCACACCAAATCCAAGCTCCGTAGGCTGTTAACCGCTTCTTGTGTAAAAACGCTTCCCTGACGCTTGTGAAGGCAAGTGTTGCCTCTTGCAGCGCGGCGGGAGCGCGGAGCCGGGCTGCGTGCCCACGGAGCTCTGCCCCGCATAATCCCTGCCCACCGCCACTCCCTAGGATGTCTTTACACAAAATCAATAAGGTGTTAATTCGAAACAAAGACTTTGTGCGTACCTGCAGGAGATTACGTGGCTGGCGCGAGGAAGCCCACAGGCAGGTTCCCTTCCCACCTCCGTCCGCGGGCTGGACAAGCAACCGCAGAGGGCAGAGTCCTCTGGCGCTGGAGGGTTGCTCCCACGTTTGAGGAACGGCTTAGGGCTCTGTGTGCTCTGTAAAGACAATTTCCTGCCGTAGCTTTTAAAACCCCAGATTAGTATTCTACAGGGCCGATGCTTCACGCGGGAGGGAAATGCCATTTCCAAACACCGACGTGGTTTTCATTCCGCTATGTGGATTCAAGTACTTTCATACGTAAGATACTGACTTGTTTAGCTCTAAAAAGGACCACGGTGAAGCTTTTCCTCACTTCTAGTGCGCACACCATCACCACCACGAGCGCCTGTGCCAGCGGGCAAGGTGGCAACACTTAAAACCAGTCACTGTGCATGGACAGGGACAGTCCTGATGCCACCCAGGACACCGGGGTAGAATCTGGCGTAAATCCCGCATTGCTGCGGAACCCGGGGAGGCGAGCGTGCATCTCCTTTGCTTTCCAGAGGAAAAGCGGGTGGATGTTCAACACAACATCCGAAACTCTCAGTTTGGTGTGGAAATGCCTGCTTCAGACTCCCTGGGGTGGCACCGGAGCTGTCACCTCCCCGGGGCTGCAGCCGCCTTTAGAGTCTAGTGAAAGGTGCTGCTGGTTGCCCCATGCGTCTTGAAAATATGTATTTTTCTTAGTACTACCACAGCCAGGAAAATGTCACGGGGTCTGTGGGCAGGGACCCCGTGCACACTCAGCACAGGGGATTCAGCCCCACCAACACAACGGTGACACGCACCGTGACACAGAACTGCAGCTAAACTTGCAAACAGGAGGAGGAAACACTTGTGTTAAATAAATTCCAAGACAAAGAATAAAAATAATCTACACCGCAGAGCCATTTGAAAACCAGTGCATCTTTTACTGCCCTTACTTGTGGGGGTTTTAAAATTTTTTTTCTGGTGTCTGAAAAAGAAATCAACCAAACTCCTGAGTTTTTTATGAAAACAAAAACATAGAGTTAAAACATCTCTAAAACGGTCATACAACCAAAGTATATGCATTAGGTGTTAAATCTTCTATCAGGCAGCTAAGATGGGTGTTTGTTTTTGTTTTTTTTTCCTTAAATCTGCAAAATATAATTAAATTGGTGCTGGTTAAAAAGAAAAAAACAAAGATACCCCAGTCCAAACCCTTATAAGGATATTATAAGACATGCTGAGGTTCCTTTTCCATAAATGTTAAGTAGACATCTGTAAACATAATTGGAATTTACTGCACACGTGAATAACTGCATATAAATTAGCCTGTATCATTGGGGTTTAAGAAAGGGCTGCAGGTCCCCCCCCTTGTCGATAAGACGACGGTGTTTCCAGCGCACATCCCAGCTCAATTCCAAATGTCAATTTTCTACATTTTAATTTTTTTTTTCTCTTTTTGCATAGTTGTTGCCTTGTTCCATTTATCATAAAGCCTCTATAGATGAGACATCCTGCTGAATTTTGTACATTTCCAGGTTTGTTTACCAGCCCGATAGTTATTCTTTCGGAAAACGCAGAGTGGTATTGTCAGGGATTGCTTAATGTTAATGATGGGGACCTGGGCTCTGAGGGAGCTGAATGAGCACAACTTCATTTCGGTGTTCCTTGGGTTTTTTCCTTATTTTTTCCCCCTTGCCTTGTCTTGCCTTGCCTTCTCCCTGCCTTCTCCTTTGTCACGGGAAGGACTGCACCAGGCGTGGAGCCCTCTAGACCCGAGGCCACATCCTGCTTCCCATCATATCAACAGAAAAACATCCAACTTCTACGGCTCAGGGTGAAGTTTTTAAGCACCTGCTTAACTTTATGCCCAAAGGCTGACAAGTCCCAGTGGAGTCTGTGCATCACGATGAGGGCTGAAGCTCTTAGTGGAGGAAGGAGCCACCTCTTCCTCCTCATTTCCTTGTCCATCCTCCTGTCCCCATTTCGGTCCAGTGGAAAGTCAGGAATTCCCTACCTGGAACATGGTGGTGGGGCAGGGGCAGCCTTGTTGAGTTCAGCATGAAAAGAGGAGTCCAGATACATGTAACTTGGCTAAAATGAGGATTACTTCAGCTTTGCATTGAGTCAGTCAGGAGCAGGATTTGCACAGAGCCACATCAATAAAAACGTGATTTTACACAGATTTAGTGAAAACAAAGGGCTGTGCCCACTTCCAGAGACACGCTGACACCCAGCTTATACCAGCTCAGCTCCAGTAGGTGAATTTCCAGGAGCAAATTCAACCAATCCCACCAGTTTAAAGCAAATATCAACCTGAAACCACCAGGGCTGAGGTGCTGAAACACCTTTGGGGCACAGACGCATGTGCTCCCAGGCTGGGGAAGGACCATGGGGCTCGGTGGAGAGAGGCAAACCCAGGAAGAGAAACCCCTCCTGTCCTGGGATAAACCCCCAGCCCAGGCTGCAACCCTGATCTTGGTTCTGCTGAGTTCCTGGGAAAACCGGACACAGGTGTCTCTATGTCAGGAGCTGCAGGTTAGTGAAGCCAAGGGGGGTTTGGGGGAGCCAAGTGGATTGTAGAATAGAGGAATAGAGGAATAGAGGAATGGAGGAATAGAGGAATGGAGGAATAGAGGAATAGAGGAACAGAGTTATAGAGTCATAGAGTCATAGAATTATAGAATCACAGAGTCATAGCATTACAGAACCACAGAGTAATAGAATCACAGAGTCATAGAATTATAGAATCATAGAGTCATAGCATTACAGAATCATAGAGCAATAGAATCATAGAATCACAGAGTCACAGAATTATAGAATCACAGAGTCGTAGAGCCATAGACCAGTTTTAGTGATGCCACAGCCCAATGGCCACTGGTCAAAGGCGAAGAGCAGCGTTAGGCTCCAACACCTTATGAAATTCAGCCCCACGGAAGGGGACAGCCTCATGTGCAGCCCCCAGCCCCCGCCGTGCCACGACCGCCGCGCTCCCAACAGTCTCTCCTCCTTCATGCTACCAGTGTGCCAACCAAGCCACCGCGTGATTTATTTCATTGTCACTCTTCAAAGGCGCATTTGTTTACCATCCATCTCTCGCCCCCTGGCCAGTCATAAGCTCTGTTTGTTCGGGGTGGGGGGGGTCACGGTGCAGGAAGCATGGGGCTGGGAACCCATCCCCGGGGTGGTAGCCCCCGCGCCCGCCGCCGTTCTCACCTTCCCGCGCCCCCTGCCGTTCTCACCTTGACTCTGAGATGCCGGGCACTGCCGGCGCGGGGATCCCCGTGGTTTTCCAAGGGACGCTCTCAGAAACGTGTGAGTGGCGAGGGCTGACCTGAATTTAACCTTTCTCAGTGCTCTGCGTTTGATGGGGAGGGGAGGTGAGAGATATGGCAACTCGGCCAGCTCCGGCGACAAACTGACGGCATTTCTGGGGACGGAGAAGGTGACACAGAGTGGGGGAAAGCACCACGAACCTGTCCCGGCTGAGCTGCTCTACAGGGCTTTGGGCCACAGCATCGCATCTTCCTAAGGAAGGTGCAGTACTTTGCTTCTCTTTAGGGAAGAAGAGAAGGAAAGAGAAAGCGAAAATGAAACAAGAAGCTTTTTTCCCTTGCATTTTTCTAAAAAGAAATAAAGGTGGGGTTTTTTGGTCTAAGCTCCCCAGCCGATCTAGCCCTCCAGTCTCACAAGTCATGAATTTTAATCTTTCCACACCCAGCTGAGCGAGGGAACGGCTCCGCCAGCGAGGTTTCGGGCGGGATCTCAGCCGGAGGAAACCACCATCGTTTGCAACCTCCTCCCCTGAGGACGCTGGCCAGAGGATTGTGCTCTCAAGGTGCCGGCAGCGCTCCGCTGCCTCCCCAGCTCATAAATGCCAAAGTGGGTGGAAGTGATGGGAAAGACGAGGAAGGGCAGTGGGGAGGTGCAGGAGGGACTCTGCCCCACGCCCACCCACAACTCGTGGTCACCACGAGCCTTCCCCGGTCACCCTCGTTGTATGGCACAAAGCTCATTTTGTAATTCAAAATTATCGACTAAGCATGGTTTTGTTTTGTTTTGTTTTTTCCTTTCCCAGGCCAGTCCAATTACTTTGAAATGCACCTATTTGATTTTAGCGTCAAAGAGGTTTTTTCTCTCCCACAAGTTGTTTTCACTTAAAAAAAGTCCTGGAGCACCAGACAGAATAATAAACAGACTCACTATTTAGTCATAGAATAACCTGAAATTTCTCTGAGGAAACATATTTTTCACTGAAAAATACTGAAAAAATCTGTATGAAAGTTTTCCTTGACATTTTCATGGTTTAGAGGAAACAGGAGAGCAGTTTTTCCCCATCACTTTCATAGTTTGTTATTTTTTCTTCTTTCTTGCTCCTCATCCCCAAGAGTTTCCTCCAGGATGGCTGGTCATACGATAAGAAAAAAGGGAGCGGATCAACAAGGCATTGGGAACCATCAAGAAACAAAGATACATCCCAACGAGGAGAAATGACCAAAGTTCTTTTGCTTCTGATGCGTTCCAAATAAGTAAATAAAAATCTTTTAATTCTACAAGTTGACCAAGAAATGGCCATTTTTAATGTTTTCCTTGCAAAGGTTTCTCAGCTTTTATGAGACTTGGTTTCACGGTAGCATTGAAGTTTATAAACCTTAAGGGATGATGATGAAGCCTGATGCTGGCAAGACTGGGCGAGCAAGAGTAGCCTGTGAGGGGCACTTGTTTTGTCCTTGGCTCTGCCAATATTTGGCTGTATTACCCTGGGAACGTTAAGATCCGTACTTGTGACCCTATCAAGCCATTCCATAATGCAACTAGATTATATGCTTCATGCGAGTCTGGTGATTTTAAAGCATAATCCTTCATAAAATGCTTTGAGATCCTCAGCTGGAAGGGGCTACAAGCGACCACTGCACCTTCTGGGCGTCCCTCAGTGTGGTCCTGTGCAGTCTGCAGCTGATGTTCTGTCAGGATGACCCTCTCCTAAAGCTCTCCTGGCTACAAAAACCCAGATTCACAAGGTTTTTGGAAACCACTGGCCGCTCTAAAGTGCCATTTAATGCTTATTAGACACACAGCGCCCAACCCCCATTGGGTCTCCGGTCCCCACCGAGACCCGTGTCTGAGCCAGAAATCAAAACCTGAACCTGCCAGTTGCTTTGGTCTGGGGTTTTCAGACCCTCCTGCCAACCAAACACTGTGCCAAGGGGTCTGTCGCATTTAAATACATGGAATTATCTATTATGATGCTTCAATATTTATTACATAGATTTCACTTTAACAGCTTTGTAAATCATAGACGAAATAATGGCCTTCCAACCGAGAGCCATAACGCCGTAATCAACCAACAGAAAGTCAAGGCTGTAATTTAAAATATATATTAAAAAGTCCTTATGTGACCATTTTGTTTAAATTAAGAGATGGGACATGATTCAAACAATAAGGCCAAAGATAATTTTTTTCCCAGCAAATCAGTCAAGGATTTAGAGGAGGGTCAAGGGGTGTGAAGGAGCCGTTGCGACTTCCCAAGACGATAAATGTTTTTGTGACCGCTCGGACACAAGTGCCATTATCGTCTGTGCAACGGTGTCACCCTGCAGTGAACCAAGCAAAACTCAAGGTCCATCATGCCTGGGATGGGATGCCCTGAGGACCTCCCAGGGAGGACTTCTCTGAGACTGTCCTTGCGGTGAGGGACAGAGGTTTGCAGCCCAGTCCCGTGCTGAGATCACGGGGAGTTTATGAGCTCAGTTCTCCTAACAGATCACGGTATTCCAGTATTTATGAAGCCTCCTTTCAATAATTATCACGCTGTTACATTGGTGAGTTTCTTGACAAGTTATTAAATCATAATTTCTAATTTAAATGCCAGCTTTTGGCGTGCATGCCTGCTCAGGATAAGCTCATTTTCATTTTTATTAAACATCACCTATTAAACACAAGGAGAATTTTCTTAGGAATAACAGAAAACACCACAGGTGCCTTATTTCCCAGCTCATGTTGTAATGGTTTCAAATAGCTCCCCAAATGCACAACCACAACAAGGGAATTGTTCTGCATTTTAGGGGAGGACTGAGGTCTGCAAAGGCTCTTCTCCAGACGCACAGGTGCTGGCTGACACCTTCTCTTGGGTTTTTCTCTTTGCCAGTCCTGGAGGTGACAACTGCCCATAAGGCACCTCCACCTTCCAAAAACAAAGAACACAAAACCAAAAGAAAGCTCAGGATGTCTGAGCTAGACACCAGTAACCAGAGCATCCAACTTCCAGAGGTAGTTCAGAGGCTTATGACATGGCACTTGCACTTCAGGGCCACCTAATACTTGGCTTTTTGAGCAGATGGTCAATTAATTATGCTCGTTTGGTGTTTATAGTGCCTGGCCCTGGGCTCAGAATCCGGACCGTGCACTCCTGCGCTGCAGGAACGGCGCCAGCTCTGTCCCGCCTGGGTTCTCCCCGCCGGAGTGACAGGGAGAGGGGTTTTGTGTCCGTGGAGCCCACGGGGCACAGCATAAACCACGCAAAAACAGGACTGCACGGCAGTCGTGATCTGAAGACAGGGTATAAAAGAAAAAGAATAACTTCACTGCCAGAGATGTGGGCCGAGAGGATGGTCAAAAACATCCCTCAAGCTGAAGGGTTGTGCGCTTGGCTTAGCCCCTCTCTCTGGGCTGGATTTTGTGCTAAAATCCTGCCTTACCTTGGGGCTGATGGGAGAAGGAATTACCCATTTCCCCCAAATGATTTCCATCTCCAGACTATACATTCTCTGTGATCAGACTGATTACTTAAATAAATCATCCTTACCTGAAGATAATCCATTTACGCTTTTTAATTAAACACAATTATGACAATTTGTTCTGCTGCCTGCCAGATTGCGTGCGCAATCGGAGCCAAGGGCAAGAAACTTCCACGGATGTGTTTACCTCCAGGATGAAAGAAACAAGCAGAAAAGGATGGAAAACGCGCCTTTTGATGATGGTGCTGAAGTCTGGCTGGGAAAAAAAATAACAAAGGGAGCCTGGGCAATTAGTTAAGATCACCAGTGTCACCTGGAAGAGCTGTGGGCTTCTCCCATGCCATGCCTGCACCAGGTACCAACAGGCAGAGAAGGAGCTCGATTTCGGGGCTGTGTGTCCACCTTGCTGATGGCAAAGCCAGGATTAGGTGCAGATACGAACAGCGTTGGTTTTCTTAAAACTGCCCAGTGTCATTTTTGCAGCCCACCAGGACAAGAAAACGCTTCCCCGACTTACTCTGCCAAGGGCTTTCATTCAGATCAACTTCCCTTCAACTTGCTCGCGTAGAACGAGAGACAAGCTAAGACATAACGAGCCAGTTTAAATAGATGTTAGAGACCTTCCAGTTATTTAAAAGCCCTTTGCGGCCCCTCTCCCCACCCCTTGCCACCGCGTGCTCAAGTTCAACCACGAGCGAGTACAGCAGACTACGCGCTGTTTGTTTTGGGTTCAATGGCATCTCATTTACACGTGTTAATTGCAACTAATTGGCACTAATTGGATGAACAGGAAACCCTCTGGGAGCACTCATACCTTTAATTTGTAGTAAATATCATTAATTAACATATGCTAATTAGAGCCAATTAACATTGATTAAGGGTTGCCAGCTACTTGGAAAGTACAACTATCCATGTTGCATTAAGTCAGCACAAAATATGATGCATGCTTTAAGTATAAAAGAAGAAGGGAGCTGACATAAGGCGGCATCTGGGCCGCGGGCTTGTTTGCTGGCTAGCTGGGCGTGTGCCGCGCGTCGGGCACGTGGAGCTCCCCCACTGCTTGCCACGCAACCCGAGTGCCGTTGTTGCCACTCAAAGCTTCCAAAACCCAACGTCTTGGAGCTCCAAGGAAGCTCGGCAAGATCTCCTCGCAAGCAGGTCTGCCTAAGGGCTTTTAAACCAAAAGCTAAACCAGCGCTACTTCTGCTGACGTCCATTCAGGTGCCGACACGCTTGTTGTGGGACTTGAGCCTGTGTCCCACCATGCTGGCCCGGATGAAGCTGTAGGTGTGGGTGCACGGGGCACAGTCGTGACTTTGCCAGCTGGATGAACAAAAAGGATCTGGGTCCCACCAGCACTGACCGTTCTGCATCTCCATGGGGCTGCAAGGAGAACCACGGCCATGCCGTGCCTGTAGAAACCCCCTTACTCACTGCCAAGATCCCCAATGGGCTCCCAAGGGATGCTTCTGCCTGCCTGGGCTTGGCAAAACTCCACGTACGAGATGGGGACGTTAAAGAGAGTTCATCCCAAATATTTGTAGAGCTGCTGAGCTGGATCCTGGCTTTGCTCAGCCCTTGGGGCAGACAGGTGTGAGAATAGCCTCCAGCCCCCATCCCTTACACCAGGACTTTGCGGAGCACGGTGATTTGATCCAACAAATACGGGTCACTGTGTTGCCGGGGTCTGCAAAGAGCCCAGGGCTGTTCCACACAGAGCTCAGCCCTGCTCTCTGCCAAACATATTTACCCAACAAACCTCAGAAGGTGTAAAATAACACGGCAAACCTCCCATGAGGTATAAACCTGCTGCTCCCACATCAGCTGTGGTTTTGGGCAGGGGTATGTCGCAGCCCACAGCCAGCGATGAAGCTCTGAGCTGAAGGAACCAGCTCAGAGACCAGGAACGCCAATGGGTGCCTGCAGCACCACGCGGACGAACCCGCCAAGCCCCAGCATGTGCCCCAACCCCCCCACAGATCCCCACAGACGATGGGCGCTGGCACTGTCAGGCCTTTGGGAAGCACCAGTGCATGAGTCGCTTCCCGCACAGGCCACTCTCTGCTAACTAACGGGCAAACAAAAATAAGACAGTACCTGATAATGGCTTTTTCCTAAGGGGTAGGTCATTTTCTGCCCTACCTTTGCCACCCAGAGGTCACCAGCGGGCTGCAACACCAGCATCCAAGCCCACCCACCCCAGTGAACGGTGGAAATTCCGGATTCAGCCATTTGCTCTTAAAATTAGCAGAGATGAGCAACCTGGGGGGCATCCAGACATGGTCCAGGCAGTCCCGGGAGGCTGAAGTTCAAATACCTCTTGTTCCCCTAAAGCTTTTGCACGAAAATTATTACCAACTTGTTTACTCTGCTGTTTACCATCTCATTATCTGATAAAACAACTGCTTATCAGTTGGCATGGAAGGACAGCGAAGCACAGTTCTTAATCTTAACAAACACCTGGGAGGAGACACAGTTTGGGCTGACACTGGGTCTGTTCCCCAATTTACATGTTTCTGAAAGGATTAGCTTTTTACGCTGAGAAAACAGAGCCCAGGGTTGAGACATGGCAGGGAGAAGATGCGCTGCAAATGCCTTGAATTTTTGTTGTTTGGCTACAAAATGTGCTTTGCTGGCAGAGGGGGAAGCACGAGGCTGGGGAGGGGGTGTGCGTCCGTGGGCTTTCCTTCCCAGGCTGCTACAAATGTTGATTGAACAGGATGGGAGAGCACAACTAGCTCTGCCTCTAATCGCAAACCGACCCTCTAATTTGCGGGCTGTAATTAAAACGTAGTGGTTGAGGCCGCTTTCCAACGAGCGTTTTCACTATTTACGTTGCAGACTGCCACGAGGCAGGGTAAAGGATGGAAAAGGGATGAGGGAAGATGCTGCAGTCCAAATGCCACTGCTCGGGTCTGGACCCAAAGCCCTGAGAGAGTCCAATGCCTGGTGTGGGTGCAGTTGTTACCGCTCAAGAGATCTCCCTTCATCCCCAAAGGCAGAACAACATCACTGAAGACACAGCAGGGTTTTATGGCTGTGATTTTTTTCGAGTCTTCAGACCGACTCGGAGAGGCAAGCGCTGGTGAAGCTGTGGTGCTCCTCACTCTTTCTGGGAGAAACTTCCTGCTACACCCCACGCTGAAACTCCCCATTTGCTGTGGCATCATTTTTGCAAGTGTTAAAAACCAGCTCGACAGCCCGGGCTCAGAGAGGGGCTGACACGGAACCTCGGGGGAAAAAAAAACACATCAAGTTTCTGTGTCTAAAAATGGGCTGTAAAATTTCAGATGGCTGCAATCAGAGGGGACAGCTGAAAATGTGTTTTTCAGGAGTTTAATAAAAAACATTGGTTGGAAAGGAGCATCACTGACACATTTAAAGTAGTGTCAGAAAGCTGATAAGCTAAAAATGCCAACGACACACACACATCTCTCTCTCTGTATGGACACATAACCTGCCCCTTCGTAAGGATATGCTCAATAATCCAATAGGTCTGTTCCACCTCTAATTACAGCGATCCCGCGACCCAGGATTCCTAACGAGGGCTTTAAATCTGAGTTTACAGTATTTAGGAAGTGTTGTCAATAATGTTTACAGTGAATTAATTACTGAAGTGATTTTAATTTATTTTCATTAATTATAATCTTATTAACCAATTAATTAAATCCAAATAGGGGATGCGACATTGTTGGGTGGTTACACCCTGGTGAGCAAACAAGCAGCTTGATGGTACTCCCAGCAAAGCAAACCAGCAGCTGGGGGGAACCTGGGCCACCAGTGCTGCTCCAGGCAGATTTTTTCCCTTGGGACTCCCCCCCAGAATTAAAAGTTTCATTCAGGCATCTCCTGGGCACCAGCCCTGCTGCTGCTTCTCCTCACCCTTCACCTGTGCCATGCACTGTCCACAGTAGGAGGTTATGGGATTTATACCAACGTGGTAGGAGAAATTCAGGATTATTTGACATCGTATAGAGCGTGGATTCTTTGGTGTCAAGAAACAAGCCAAACGGACGACTTAACCGCTTGCAAATTCGAGATCTCTTTTTGTTTTACGACTGCCTTAGCATCCAGCTGCACATGGATACAACCCCCTTCAACAAACATTATGCACAGGATTTATTACAGATGTATACTATTTACTAGGGTTTATAGTGATATATAGTGCCTCTTCATCATTTGAGCAGCAAAGTATATTGTTCTGACCCTTCCACTCCCTCCATTTGCCTAAGACTCCAGCCACTTGATATTTTTGCAGTTCTGACATTTCAAACATGCCATGCCATATGTATTGCCACTTTCAGGTAATTATCACGTAAAATTAGGCTAGTCTTGTACATGAAACTAGCAATTAGCCAAGGACTGAAGGTCAAAGAGATCTCATTTATAGAGTCTCTAACAAAATGTTAAGTGTGAATGTGTGTCAGATGGTCCAGGATGCCGGATTATATGGGGTCACGACAACGGGTCTGAAGTGTCATCAAGCACAATGTAACCAGTCTGTTGGGCACAGCAGTACAATCTGGGATTTATCTCTTTCAGACTTATCAGAACCTGCGCTAAATCTAGGACACGGCCTTAGAGGAGTTTCTGCAAAAACCAGGAAAATGAATCGCAGCCCATTGTTTCCCTTGCTTGGGCTTTTAAACGAGCTGCTCTTCGTTACAGTGCGCGGGGCGTGACAAGTCCGGTCCTCGTCCTCCCAGGATGCGTGTGCGCGACCCGGAGCAGGACTCCGTAGCTCTTGTTTGGAGGAGCTCAGGTTTTGCTCTGACCACGTGTAAGGCAGCAAGGGAGGAGGAGGAGGATCAGGATGTGCTGGGTCCTGCCCTAGGGCTGTCCGTGTCCCCGCTGCAGCCGTGCTGGCTCCTGCGTGGATGCCGAAATCCTGTCAGCTACCGGCACCAACCCACCACCTTCTAATGTCATCACAGTGGGGTTATCCAGCAAGGCCAAAGGCATTTAGGACCTTGATCAGGTGCTAATTTGTTCAGCCCTTGTGAAGACACCAGCCTTGACTCTGCCTGAGGCAGGGCCTCATCCTGCAAGCCCGGGGATGCCGAGGTGCTGAGCCAGACCCTCCCTGCCCGAGCAGAGCGCAGAAGGGTTCCCCACCACCTGCACCAGCAGAGCCCAGGCTTTCTGCTCCTTCCCCAGTGCCTGAGAAAGTCTGTTCCGCCAGAGAAGTCAGAGATGCTTTCACACGTGTGCATCTTCAATCCATTGTCTTTAACTGCAGCGGCAATCTCTCGCAAACCCAATTTCTCTATTTTTCCCTCCCCCAATACAAAACTACTCCACTTTCCAAGTGCACTTGGGTGAGCAGAAGCTAAGCTGGCAGCAGAGCCCTGTGCCAGGACTGTCACTGAATGAGACCTCCTCCTTCTCTGACAAGGAAAAGCACCTGCACCCGAATCAAGCATTAAAAAAGCTTCCTTGCATGATTTTGTTTATTCTCACCTGTATAAATATTTACCCTTTCTTCCTGCTACTCCAAAAAGGAGAGAAAAACTTAAAAAAAAGTATTTTCCTCAACAATCCAATGTTTTCCAGTGGGACATAACCATCCCTGCCAACTACTCCAGGTCCTTGCTGCGTGCTCCCCCCGTCCCCGTTACGAGCCGCCCTTCCCCACCGCGTCGACGGGGCTCGTGGCAGATGCCTTCCAGCAGAGCAAGAAGTGGAGGGCTCGCAGCATTTTCCTTCTGAGTTTTCTTCCCCATCCCTCTGTTTCCCCCCCCATCACCACTCTCTGAACGCTGTCGCCTCGTTTGCTTCTCCTCCCCTCTCCCGCTCCGGCTCCCAGCCCGCGTCCCTCCCGGCTCTGTGCCCTGACTACCAATGACGCCAGAGCCCTGCTCTGTATTCCGGCTGGAGGCAGAGATGGGGGCACGCCAGCCTGCTCCCTCGCCAGCCCTTCGCCTCCCGCCCAGGGCCACAAAAACGCCGCCAGAAGAGAGACCGAATGACTTCCCCGTTTTATCTGAACATGGCGCCCGCGCTCTTCTAATTGCAAACGAA
>NW_009704163.1:16963-20901 GCF_000703405.1 Apaloderma vittatum
CGGGGTCCAGCTTGGGGCTCATGCATATGGAGGGTGCAGGGGGTGCCGCTGGCCATGGCAACGCGCAGGTAGCAGCCTGCGGCCAGCTGCCCCCGTCCCAGAAGACTCGTATGAAGTGAAGACTTGTGAGAAGGGAGCATTTTGTCTCCGCACACTTGACAAAACAAAGACAACTCACTCCTCTGGTTTCATGCCACATTTTTTATTCATAAACAAGCTGTTGGCTGTAAAGACATGATAAAACTCGAGCTCAGAGGAGGCTGGCGAACATTTGAATGCAAATCCTCAGCTGCTACAAATCCCTCCTATTATTCAGCTGATTTTTTTCTTTTTTTTTTTCCCTCCCCCCCATTTTTGTCTTATGCTAAGCTAGGCAGGATCCCGACCAGAGATATGTGATAAACTCTGGTCAATGCAAAGAAAGGCACCGGCATAAAAATTCAAAAGCTTGCCTGGGAGAGGGGAGGCAGGCAGGCTCTGCGGGGTGAGGGAGCAGGAACAAAGGCCACTGTGCTGCCGGGGGGCTCTGCGGCAGCAGCCGAAGGTTTAGCTCTACATGCACAATATTGCCTGTTGTGATCTTTTTTTCCTTTTTTTTTTTTCCCCCCTCTCAGCCAGGTAGCTTTCTCCCAGAAGGGTTGCATGGGGAAGACCTGGCACGCAGGAGAGGCAGGGAGGGCTGCATGGAGGAGCCCCAGCCTGCGGTGAGCACAGCAGCAACCCCCCAGTAAATCCAGGAGCTTCCCCGCCTCGAGCAATGGGAATACCTCATGGGGGACAAAACCAGCAGTACAGCTCATTTTCACGAAATAGGAAAGGAGCAGTAATTTAGTATTTCCCACTTGCATCCCCAAACCTTGCGGGGACACACACAATGTACCGCACAGCTCAGACCCTTTGCCCATGAAAACCTCGGTGTGAGGGATGAGGTTCTGGCTGGTACCGCTGCCGAGACCAGTGTCTTTAACCCAACCGGTGGTGCCAGCACCTCAAAACTTTCCATCTTCACTAGTTTAAGTCCAGATGTTTCCCAGAGCCGAACTCTGGAGCTCAACATCGCTGTCAGGTGGGACCTGACCTGGCTCCAGGGTAGCTCCTTCCCCCACAGCCATTTGTGCAAGTTTTTTAAGCTCTGAAGCCCTTCGGCTTCCCAGAGAGCAGGAGGTGACAGCATTCTTCACCGACCCCGCTGAGGTGAGAAAGGCTTGTGGCCTTTTGCTGAAACATGCCTTGCTGGGGCCAGCAAGCGACCCAAGCTTTGCCCTTGGCCATAATAGAGGGAATTTCCTCAGGGAGAAGAAAAAAGTCAACAGAGATACAGTCGACAGAGATACAGTTCAGAGAGAGATGAATTTTGCATGACAATCAGGAAATAAAGAAAATAAAAGTTAGTAGGAATTCATTTGCATGAGAACACAAACAGAAAAAGAGATTATTTCTTGCAGCTTCTATCTAATACCTTATTTTGAGAAGAAAATGCATCAGAGGTTGAGAGCATGAGCAGGAGGGCTGGGGGTCACTCAGGGCTGTGGTTTGCTGCTCTGCATCCTGACTGATAGAGCTATTTGCATTTCTGGGGTGATTCTGCAGCACGCGGAAATCTGCTATCACGGCGTTGCAAGACACCACGGATCCCTCACAGAAGCAAACCAAGAAATCATTAAGCCCAATCCCTTTGCCTCCCTGCGAAAAAATACGACTGAGGTCACATCCTTAGCTGTTTTCAGAAACACTCAGCATCAACTATTCAATTTTTGGTGTGACCCGATGCAGGATGTACTTGCTGTTCATTCAGCTGGCAGCGCGAGAAGAGGTGGGTGCTGAACTGTAGCTGAAATCATTGGCAGGCAAAGTACTCACAGCAAACAAGTGACCCCACAAACTACAGCCTTCCATTCTCCGAGAGAAATCACAAGGCACAAACTCTGATTTTTATGAATGCAAAGCAGGGGGTGAGCGGGGTCATCTTGGAACGTGATGGAAAAGGAGAGGAAAATACCGGTGGGCGTTTCCACCAGCTCCCGGGTAGCTGGAAGAGGCCCCCGTGCAGGACAAGTTTAGATGTGCATTTAATCTTCAACTTGTGTTAAACAGCTTTAACCCCCTCTGTGCTCCCTTTCCTGGATATCTTAAGGTGCCTCTTTATATATAACCTGGCACCAAGGCGAGTTGCTTGGCCGGTTTCTGCAGATGTCGAGGCCAGGCACGAGGAAGAGGAGCGAAGCGATGGCACCTTCCCAGCTGGGCACAGGCTCCTGCTCCCTCCCCACCACTGTGGGCAAAGCCCAGGTTTCTGGCATTTGCAATCCGATCAATGCCGGGCCCCTGGTTGTGGACAAGAGGAGAGACTTAATTCTAATCTGTATTGACTGCTCACTGCTTTGTCTGCCAATTTGCATCATGGACTTGTCTTAAACAATGATGTGGGCCTGGCAGGTTCTCTCACAGTAATCTATACCAGCGGGTCAAAATCTCTGAGCACTCGTTAAAGTCCATACATACGAAATGCACGTTTAACTGCTGGAAGGATGCTGAGATGCATCTGTCTCAATATTTATCCACCTTCATCTCTAATCTGCTTAAACCCTAAGAATGTTTTCAATTTTTAGCAGCAGAAAGAGGTCACTTTGTGTGGCGGAGAGTACTTCTTCAAGTTCTTACTTGAAAATATTTTGTCGTTCTACCTTATGGTCAAGGAACAGGTCAATGGGGGTGGATGGCAAGGAGGGAAGTGCCTCCTCTGGCACCGCAAGTTCCAGCTTACAGACCACCCAGAGCTTTTGTTTCTTTTACAGCTGAAGCTTTGTGATTGAGAAGAAAAAACTCGCCGTCTATTTTGGGTAGAGAACTTTTTGGAGATTCCCCTATTTCCACTTCCATTTTGCCTGGGTTTGTAACTACTGTCAAGAGCAGCTCTGGACACAGCATCCTCGCTGCCGTGGGGTGGGGCCGGGACCGAGGGGCACGTGTGGTGTCATGGTCTGCCCTGTGAGTCGGCTGGACGGCACATGGGCCCGGGGGGAACATCCCAACTTTGGCCACTCACAGACCCCCAGACTTGCCTCCAGCCACCGCTGAGCTGGAGGGAGGCTTCAATCCACAGTGCTGGTCCAGCACCGCCCCATCTTGTAAAGCCCCCGGCTGCCGCCGCGCAGAGGATGGCAGAGAAACACAGGCAAGGTTTTGGGTGAAATGTTGAGCTGCCAAAGATGTCGCTGAGCTCCAAAGCCCAGCCTGAGCGTGCGCTTCCACACATTTTGATAATGCAGCGTGTCAGCAGCCGTGGAGGTTGAGTGATGAGGCTGGGGACACGGACACTTGTCTGCAGCTCATTTAAGCTTTGCCACCGTCTGCCTGCTTGTCAGCTGAGGTTTAGGGGCAGCAGTGAGAGGGCAAACACGCGCCTGTGAGTGCACACACCCCTGTGCGTGTCCATGCACACGTCCATGCAGGTCCACGTGCCACGTCCTGGTGCCGACTCCAGAGCAGCTTTGGCTTCCCCACGTTTGGGTGACAATTTACAGCTGCTCGTGACCCCGGCCACCGTGCTGCCAAACCCTCTGTCCAGCCAGCGCTGCCTGGACCATGACTGCAGCCCATAAATATGATTTATCAGCAGCCATTAGGGAGAGGCACTGCCTCTCGCATCAACTCATTGCACCAGATGGACTGTCTGCGATGGGCTCGGGTGGCAGTCGGGTGACCAGGGCACTGCCCACCTCCCTCAACTTCCTAACTAGCTGGTTAGATGGGGTTTGCAACTTGTCAAGAGGAGCCTGAGTTTTATAAATAGGTTTCTGCTCTCGGGTATTTAAAAACGTAAAGCATTCAGCTGCAAGATGAAGAAGGGTCTGAGGAGAAACAAGCAGAGAACAAATAAATAAAAAAATCCATTTCAAATCCATCCCGGAGACACAACGGCTGTGGCAGAGAGGGGT
>NW_009704163.1:20923-24545 GCF_000703405.1 Apaloderma vittatum
TCGCACCTTGCAGCTGCCTGTGCCAAGGGGTGCGTGGCGGGGGACGAGCCAGCCACCAGCATGGCACCCCCGGGACCCCAGTCCCTCCTGCTCACTGCCGTCCAGTCGTGGCTACATCTTCCTCATCGTTCAGCCACCGTGGATGTCTGCCTGCACCCAACGGCCCTGGCATCGAAAAAAAAAGGTGCGGGAGCTGGCAGGGTGACGAGCAGGAGAGTGGCCGCTCGTCCCAGCGTGGGACGGCAGCCCTGAGAAATACAAATATGTAAAATAATGTTTTCCCCAGCTACAGTTTTCACACTCCAGCGTGGAGAAACGGCCTGCTCATCCAGCAACCGTAGAAAATCTCAATTTCCCACATAAAAATATTAGTGGCTGGCTTAAAATATTAACATGTGGATCGCATTGCCCTCAGAAGCGGCGGGATCGGAGTTTAGCATCAGCAGTTAGACACAGATATGGAATTAAAAATGTAAGCAGTGGCTTTTCAGGCCTTATTACTGCAGCGGGGAGGCCCCCCCAGGACAGATGGCAGCGGGAGAAGCGTGGGGCAGGGCTGGGGTTTTGAGTTAAGCCTTTCCTCTCCCACCACCACCCCCTTGGGCAGCCCTGGGGTCAAGAGGCTGCTCCCACCCAACAACCCCAAGGTCACCCCCCTGTGTTTTAGGGGGGCTCTAAGGACAGTGGCCAGCTTTGGCCTGAAGGAAGCAGCCCTTTGGCAAAGGGTTCAGTGCAAGAATAATACAAATAACGAATAATTACAATTTTATTAAACTGGTAGACGAGGGACATTCCACCAACGCTGCACATGTTAAATAAAAAAAACCCCTCCTGAATACTCAGACCTCTTTCCCAGCCGATTTCACCCACGAACGTGGTGGAGCCCGAGCGCGGCTGCTGCCGAGCTGCCCTGGGGAAGTTGGGAAGAGCAGAGTTTGGCAGAAGGTTGGCGTCGGAAACAAAAAAACTGGGCTAAATTATTATTCCACCCATAGCCTTCACAAGGAAAATAGAAGCAGCAGATTGAGGCCTGTTTTCATATTTGATAGGGAACCAGATAAATGGCAGGCAGCTTGCTCTGATAAGGCCTTGCTCTGGGCATAACCTCTTTCTCTGAAAGCCTCTTACTATGCATAGAGTCAGGCTATCTGTGCAGCTGCACCTTGACACAAATATATCTGCACCCAAGATGAACCAATTCCCCCAGAAATTACAGGAGTGGGATTGCATCTGGGGAAGGGGCCGCAGCCACCGCTTTGCCACCTTCTTGGTTTTTAAATGGCACTTTTTTTCCCCCCAAGTAGCTTCTCAGACAAACCTTTTGCCCTTATTCTCCCTCTGCCTCACTCTGTCCATCGTGCTGGTAAAGAGCAGAGAGGGCGATGGGGAGGCAGAGCCGGGTGCTCCCCGCTGCCACTGTGCCCCTTCACAGGAAAAGGGATTTAATCCTCCTGAGCAATCCCATGCTTGGAAATCACCCCTAAATCTTCCTTATTTTGCAAGGGGCAGCGGCTGAGGAGACATCAGTACAACCTGGAAGTTCCCAAGCTTTTAGAGGGTGTGCACAGACACGGGATGCTGTGCCTACCACACCGCCCTGGGCACTCGCCAAACTCCTTCCCTGTGTGGCCACGGAGCCCAAACCACCTCCTTTTCCATGGGACTGGCTCTTACACGCCAAATGAATTTGGGAAATGGGTCGTGGCTCCAAAGGCATCAGGGTCAGATTTTTTAATGGTCCCTATGCCAAGAGAGAGGCCATTACCATTGAAGTCCAACGCCGGGCAGTTGCTTTAACGCCCTCTGTGTCTTTGACAACTTCTATCTGCTCCACTTTAGGAACCTGAACAAATGTGTTGGTAAATACAACTGTGAGTGGGGAAGGAGAGTTGGACCAGGGCTGAGGGGCTTGAGGATCAGGAATTATAAGGTAGGAAAGGCTTTCCCCATGTCTGCAAGTAGAGCCTCTGCCCTCTGGCACAAGAATATCCTGAGCACACGCAATTCCTTAAAGAACTAAAGGAAACCAAAAGAAAAGTTGGATACAAAGATTTGGGAGAAAAGGAGAGATGTCTGAGGAAATGGCCATGGTAACTGGGTGTTGAGTGGCTTATGACCAAACCTGTGTTCATTTTGAATCATTAACGGACACAAGTAATGTCCTTGCTACAATACCACTTTATTTATTTATTTATTTATAACCAGAAGGGACTATAAATTAGTTTTCCAGCTGCACAGCCACTTTAAAGACTTTATCCTAATGTTCTGTTTTGTGGTGACATGAGCTCTATCATCATAAGAAGAACAAATCAGCAATTAGTCTGCGAGAGGCATCACCACAGAGGTAGAACAGCCTCTAGTCAGAGGGAGAGGGAATCCTTTACAATGAAAGGCCCCCGGGAGAGTCGGGACCTGGACGTTGTGACGATGATTGATGCTGGCACTGCAGAGATGCACCACACCTCCCCAGAAAATTAAAAGCCTATTTGGTACGGTACTAACAACACATCACATTGATATTGTCTCATTACCCATCCGCACAGGGTCTGCGCCTTCCCATTTGTACGGTGTTAGGGATAAAGCCCCATAGGACAAGCACTTGCCCCCTTTTCTCCTCATCCACCCCAAAACACACTTGGAAAACCTGAAAGTGAAAGGTGCGGCAGATTCAAAGCCCCTTCCTTGTACACCATTATCATCATTATGATTATTTATATTTCTGTCGCGCCTGAAAGCTGAGGTTCTGCAGGGCTGGATGCGGCGCACGTGCAGCTTTGCCCCCAGGGCCGGTCTCGTGCCTTCTCCCAGCCTGGCACAGAGAGACGCCGGGTCCGTGGCTACGGATTAGAGCTGGCCGTGCCAGGCCCAACCCCGAGCACCACATGCCCAAGCCACCTCGGGGATCTGCGCGTGGCCACACGAAGGAGCCAGGCGAGAGGGCAACGGGCTCGCGCTGCAGACGGAGCCGGGGTGCTCGGGGCAGGGACACGGGGAGGTGTTTGCAGGAGGGGTGGATTTCATCTGAACACCACAGTTTGCCGCGGTGCAACCGGCCCCGCTGCCAACTGTGAAGGGCCGCCGGTAGAAAAGTGAAATACTAGAGCTTCGGGGTTTCCCTGCCCCCACTCCTTCCAAACTGGCATCTGTTACGTGTTGGGCTGGAGCAGCAGATGCCTGGTTGCAGCTAATGACACCAGTAGTCTGTTAACAGATGCCACGTATCTAGCAACAGCCTTTGTCTGATCAAAACACCGAGCGCTGATTTAGCGGTAAAGGTAGCGGGGCCTTTACCTCTCGGAGCAGGAGCTGCCGACTTGCTCCTGTCCCCTCCCTGGTGCCTGAACAGACACAGCTCCAGGGACTGGATGGACCAGAGGGTGTAAACCTGCTCATCCTGCAGAGCGTGGACTGGGTGATGGTCCAAGATGAGCAGCCCACTTTTCTGCACGAACACTTTGCTGGGTGCTAAACCCCGTGTTTGCAACTGCCCTGTTTTCACTGCAGCTGCCCTGTTTCCATTGCAACTGCCCTGTTTTGGCTGCAGCTGCCCGGCCGTCCCTGCCCCGCTCCCTTTGGCGCAAACAGGACTGGGTGGGAGGCGCGGGGCTCCCCCTCCCACCCA
>NW_009704163.1:24626-28028 GCF_000703405.1 Apaloderma vittatum
AGAGGCTGTTGCTGCCCTCCTCACCCCAAGCAATGCCTGTCTCAGCATGGCACACTGAAAGGACGGAGGCTTAAATAAAGCACCCCCAGCGCATCGGGAGCCATCCTCCTCCTGCTGCAGCCATCGCTTGTTAATTCATCTCCTGATGATGAGCAGAAAGGGTTGAGGCGAGGTATCTCAACGGTGTCACAAGCACTGAGCTCGAAACTGGAATAGACTGCCCAGGGAGGTGGTTGAGTCGCCATCCCTGGATGTGTTCAAGTGTCACTTGGATGTCGTGTTGGGTGATATGGTTTAGGGGTGAACTTGTAGTGTAGGGTCAATGGTTGGACTCGATGATCCCAAGGGTCTTTTCCAACCTGAACTGTTCTGCGATTCTATGATTCACAAGGTGTCTCGTGGGTGTGCACGGGGCTCCTGTAAACCTCCACGGGCATTCGCTGGAGAGAGCAACGGCTCAATCCTGCACCTGTGGGAGTCCCAAGGGCTGTGAACGGCTCTGGACTGGGTCCTGAGGGTGCGAGCGCAGACGCTTGTTTTTCAAGGCTCACTCCATCAGCCTTCTTATTTCTATCTCCCCAATCCCACCAGAGATTAGGCCACATTAAACACCAGAGGGTCCCTCCTCCTGCCCATGGGCTTGTGCCTCTCCCGGTGACATTAAGAGCAGTGACATGCTTGTATGCAGAGCAGAGGAGACCCCTAATTGCTGAACAAATTACATGTTTAAAATCAAACTTGTCTCTGGGAATGAGGAAAACACAGCGCTACCCGCAATGGAGAACCTCTGTGCTGTTTCAGGAAATATTTAAACAACAAGATTAATCCCTTTTCTTTCAAATTTGTTAATATGAATTGATTTCTCTCAGTGCAGGTAGCCAAAACTACATTTTAGGGGTACTTGCAACCTCTTAATGCAAATGAAGCTTAAGACCTAGTCAGATTTTTGTTGCCTTTCTATGCAGAGATGAAAGCTCGTCCTCCCTGGGGTGCCGGTGCCCTCGCTGGAGAGCTTGCTGCAAGTCCATGCCTTGCAGAGGATGTCGCACATAATTTTTAGAGGAGGCAAGGAATCCAGACAGCAAAAGCGCTCGATCCGGGGGTCAGTGGTGACACAGACCTGCTCCGGTGTCTGCAGCCCCTCTCCTCCCAGAAGACCCTTCCAGCCACTCTCCCATTGCACAGACTGAGGAGCCGAGGCCGAAAGCAGCCCCTTCCACCCATCCACCCACCCGGCGCCGAGCAGCCTTCCTCCTCTCCACTTTTCTATTTCCTTGGACTTATCGCCCTGCCACACTAGGTAGGCAAGGACAATACGGTGAAGAACCGAATGAAGAGAGTTTTTAACCAACACACAGGAGCCTAAAGGATAATTAAATGACAAGACTTATCAGCCCCTGCGGGGCATTTCCATTGTACAACAGATTAAAAAATGTTTCCTTTCCAAAGGAAAAACAGTCGCTGATCCACCTTTCGCCGAATCTATTAGACAACTCATCTGAAACAAGTTTCACATTTTTTAATTCGACCAGCTGATCCAAGCCCCTTCTTTTGATTTCCCCAGATGGCAGGAGCAGCTGGAATGGAAAACCCTTCCCCGTCAGCACTGCAGCATCACCTGGCCATCAACAGATTGGCGCTTTGCTGGGTCTGAACGGCGTGGGATGCAGCGAAGAGAGCGCTGTCAGCCGTTCAAAATGTTTTACTCTTAAGCAAACCATCAAACAAAACACCCTCTTGCATCTTCACTGTCTGGGGAGGTGTCAAACAACATAAGTAGATGCTACAACAGCTATATACTCACAGGTGCAAGCAAACGGCACGGGGATGCAGGCATAAGGAAGGAGTTTGGCTCAGGGACAAAGTTGAACCAACAAAGTTGGACCAGAAAGAGGATTCCAAATATCTCCGCTAGAAGTTTTTCTATTGCGATACACTGGTTTTTTTGGCTAAAAGGATCTGCTTTCTACAGAGTGCTTGTTTTCACTGTGAAAAGAAGCCCCGACAAGGCAGCAAGCAGCCTGGCCCCTGCCATCCCCTCATACTGGGATGATTAGAGAAAAAAAACAACCAAAAATGGTGTCAATGTTTTCCATGGCAAAGGCAGCATTTTGGTGTGCCCCAGTGCAGGAGCCCAAAGCTGTTGCTGACCCCCGCGTGCTGCCTCGCCTCCCGCCGCACACCGCCGAGCACCATGTATGCAATCAACTGTTTACGTGGCATCGGCTACAAACGTGCATTTAATAAAAAAGTGCTGCCTCGCCTCCCGCCGCACACTGCCGAGCACCACGTATGCAATCAACTGTTTATGTGGCATCGGCTACAAACGTGCATTTAATCGGGCACCTTTGCTCCTGCTTCCCCCTTCTCCTTCTCCCAGGGCCGCCTGAACGTGACGGGGAACGGCCTCCGCTGCATGCGCCACCACCCTGGGGTCCCCCCTCCCCTCTCCCCGGGACCCACAAAAGAGAGGTCGCTCCCGTGTCAAGTGGGGTGTGGAGACCAGCTGAGGAGCTCGAGAGCTGAATTGTACCAATTTGTGCAGCCAGCACCCGCTGAAAAAGCTCCCGATCGGGAGGCATGAGCCGGCATATGGTGCCTCACTCAAGAGGCTGTCATTCAGGGGACCGGGAAGTGATGGCTCTCTCACCCTCCCTTTATGGCCTTTCTGCTCCCCTCCCGGGGGTCTGCGGAGGGGCCGGGGAGGGCGAGGAGGAGGAGGAGAGGGGCACGGCATCCCCTCTGCTGCTCCCGCTCCATCTGCACGCCGAGCCAACCGAGCATGGCTGCGCTCTCTCCCTGAATTTCTCCGACGGTCCAGGCGAATCAACCACTGGTGTCTTCGCAGGGAGGCACCTTGGGACTCAATTGCATCCTGGTTAATTCCAAAAAGACCTGCCTGTGTGAGCAGCTGGGGACCACTCCTGGCTGCCCTTCCCCTCTGCCACTCCGTGATTCCAGAAGCCCTCTCCTCGTCTCTCCTTCTCCCTCCAGCCCACTCTTCAGCCAGGGCTTGTTCCTGTCCTCAAAGCTGCCCTTTTACAAGTAGAAAAGCTGTTGGCATGAAAGAACTACGAAGAGCCACCACTTAAAGCCCCTTTCAGGAGCAGAAGGTTTTCAGCTCTCAAAGAAAGAGCTTTTTTTGTTCTGGCTTTGATGTTTCTGGGGTCTGAGACTCTCCGCTCTTTTCTCCTCCATCCCGAGCAGGCAGATATAATCACCCTCCTCCTCCTCTGCCTCTATTCATCAGTGCATTTTAAATAAAGTAACAACACAATCCCCAGTTTGGGAACCAACCTCAAATTAGTGCCTGAGTCGCTTTAACTGGGGAGATTTAATCAGGTAGTTAAGACCCCGTTTCGTGAGAGGCTTCAGCCCTTCGTGGGGGTTTTGAAGCCTCCA
>NW_009704163.1:30559-37317 GCF_000703405.1 Apaloderma vittatum
GGCCGGCGCATTCTAATCACTTCCCGCGCAGCGGGAGCTCATCTAGCTCATTAACTGAGCTGTGCTCATTGTTTTGTCCTTGCTTAAGCAGATACAATATTTCTGCTGTATTTAATGCAAACCCCATCTCAGCTGCTCTCTCCACACACGCATCGAAGGTCCCGCTGACAAATTTGGACTACAGGATTTTTTTTTTTTTTTTTTTCTCGAACAGAATATTTTGGCTATGGAAATGTTTCTTTCGCATCACAACTGCCAGAAAGAAAAAAAAGCCAAATCACGGCAAAGCAAAAGGCAGCGCAGGGCTGGGCCTGCCTGCTCTCGGCCAGCCTTAACTTCGCTGAAGCCAACGGAGCATCAGACGAGCTCAAAGTTCCCCAGGCTGGACCTGCCTTCCAGGCACCCAGCGCCTGGGGGAAAAATTATTTAATGCTATTTACTGCTGCTGGGAGGGGTAGCTGCATGCCTGGCATCCTCTGAGGAAGGAGGTTGGGCTGAGGAACCCAGCTCAGCTGGGACAGGGGGATTCCTGGCAGCCAGTTCTTCCTGGCAGAACATCTCGTTGGCCTTCCCCTTTCACCTCTTTGTGCCCATCCATCCTCCACAGAACGATATTCCCAGTGAAGTTTCACACATTTGATTTTAGTTTTTTTTTTTTTTCTAATCAAGAGGGGAACTCGTGAGGGATTTTTTTTTTTTTAAGGTTGCCATCCTTGAGAAAATACTATTTCTAACTAACTCCTACAGTTTTTGGGGAGTGAGTTTTACACAGTTTGTTCATCTCGAGGAATCTCTTTACCTTCTATTCTTCCATCTCTGTCTGGTCTTCAAGATATGCTAATCAGTGTGTAAGTATATCCTTTCAAATAATTATCATACATTATACTCTACTCATCTCTGTATAATTTCCTCATATGCATAATCGTATTTGACTTCCTTATGAATGTAAAAACCATCTTACCTTGGGCAAGTTAATCTTCATTGATTGAATATCAAATTCATTTGAATGTGTTAGCAAAGCCTTCCCCCTCCCTCCCGAACAGGAGAAAACGGACGAGAAATACACATTTCCTACCCTGGTGCTCAAGAATCTGTGTGTTTATTTGGTCTTTACTTCTGATTTTGCTCTTCTGTGCCCCACTTCTTCACTCTCCCTTTTTTCTCTGAATAAAAATTAAAAAGGAGAAAACCCAAATAATAACAGCACTTGCTTTATCTGCAGGTGCAAAAGGCTTCTCTCACTTTGTGCTTCTGAGAAGAAGAATTAAGGAGCCACAGAACCTTGATAATAGGCAACTTCAAAAGGGTGAAAAGCAAAGCCAGAAGTCCTTACAAAGAAACACAATCCACCGAGGAAACACCAGTGTGGGAAACTCATTTTTTCATCTCACCCAGATTCTCGCTGGCCTCAGCTGGACCAAACACTAGTGAAGCAGCACTGGGGAAATGCCCTGGTGATACTTTCGTATCCAGCATTTAGGAAAAAAATTATATTTATGGTTAAAATCCAACGTTACACATGGCAGAGCCCTGCCAGGCTCTGGGGCTGGGGGAGCTGCCCGACCCGCAGTGCCTCCGCGTGGGGCTTTGCCATCACCTTCCACAGGCGATCACAGCTCTGACCACCCTCCCTCCAGCGCCGATTTCCCCTTTTTATACACCCTAATCAGCCAGACGCGTGTTTTGTTGCTCCTGCACTGCAGATTCAGACACTTCTCCAAAACCAAGGGGGATATCCTCCTCCTCCTCAGGGCCATGACCAGGTGACGCCGCAAGGAACAAGCTCAGCCTAAAGTTCCCATCCTGCAGCAACACCCGTGCGGATGGATTCCCAGGCAGATTCCTTCTGGCTCTGCTGGGAGACCTGCCCGCAACTGGTCCCCGTGGGACCTCCCTGAGACCACCCGGGCTCGAGCTCTCTGCCAAGCCCGTTTGGGGTGTGCTGGTCATCTATCTGTGACTTCCAGACATCCGACAGCTCGGTTGGAGCTACCGCTATGAGTGGGCTGACGGATGTCCGGAAATCCAGGCACGGGTCCAAAGTCCACAAATTCTGGCTGAGCAGAACTTCTAGGCTGGGAAACCTGGACATATGGGAGCCCCGTCCGTGCCATCGTCCGTGCCTGAGCCAGAAAAGTGGCAGGACCAGGATGGGCAGGACGTCGCTGCATCATCACGGCTGTGTCTATTTTCAGCTCTGTTCGTACCAGGAAGGGAAGGTATCTTACACGGTGTAAAACGGGTAAGCTGTGCTGGGGATCAGTGGAGAAGACACTAGTGCAGCATGCAGGCAAAGATTATATTTCGATTAATCAAATTAATGTACTGTACATTGTTAACACTAAAATTTTTGGAAGTGGTGTGTCCAGTTTGAATGCATGAGCTTTGATTCCTCTGGACTAGAATGGGCTAATTTCCTACAAAACATATGACTATGTTTCTTTTCTTTCCTTTTCTTCTTTCCTTTTCTTTTTCTTTTTCTTTTCCTAATTCCTCTGACTCAGTGAGTTATTTTGCTCTATAGCTCTTCAGACTCCTTCCCCAGCCTGGACCTGTCTTTCTACACGGTGACCCAGCAAACCCCAGGAAACCTGCCTGGAGCAGTCCCTCGGAGGCCAACGAGATGTTTCAAGGCTCTGTGCGAGCACAGGAGGGGTCCCAAGAGAACAAGGGACATCAGCTGGTAGGAAAGTGTGGCAAGGCTACCAGGTGAGAGATGGGAACAGCAGCTGACATAACTGGGTATTTTCCTCCCTTTGTATGGCTACTGAAGTTGGCCCCGTGGTTTCTGTGATGATCGCTCCTTGCTAAGCAGGGTGCAGCACAGGTGAAGTATCCTAAGAACATTTTTGCCCCAAAGTATCAATGACCTCAAAGTAGATAAAACTGCACCGTCCCACCTTCTGTCCCAAACATGCTCGGAAACTGAATCGCAGGATGGTCGGGGTTGGAAGAGCCCTTTGAAGAGTTCCTAGCCCAACCCTCCTGCTACAGAGGGATGACCTAGAGTAGGTCACACAGGAATGTGTCCAGACAACAAATAGTATTTGGGGTAGAGGGTGGGATGATGTGGTTTTCCAGAAAAATCTTCTCCAAACTTCACCTGCCCATGTCCACAGAGGGCACAAATGGGTCCGGCGGAGGTCCCCTGGGAAGGTGACCGGGGCCACTGGCGACAGGGAGTAGCTTTGCCACGTGGATCATCTATCAGGCCGCGGACAACGCCTTTCAATGGGGATTTAATGATGATGAGCAGCAGACCCCTTCCTGCTTTTACGTCACCCCTGGGAGACTGCGGAGAGACAGGCTTTCACGGCCGGCTTGCACTTTCCCTGACCCTTGAACCTCGGGGCCAGCACTTTTATGGGGATGAAGCGACACAGTTCCTGTAACCTGCCTCGGGGGCCCTGAAAAATTAGACTGAATCAAAGCAGAAAATGAGTTTTCATTTATCTTGTGATGATGCACGAGGTTACATGAAAGACAAATAGCTGCTTCTGACTCTTCCTTTATCATTGTCACCGCAATTAATAGGCTGTGGCCTTCGTTACTGTGTTAGTACTAAAGAGACCGCGGGCCCCGGGGGACGTTAACGAGAGGAGAAAAGCAGTCCAATCTTCTAAAAGTTCTGTCATGTTACGATACGCTAACCTGTTTCTTTTTAACTTGCTGTTAGAGTGCCGGTGACTCAGCACGAGGAGCGCAGCGTCAACGCTGCCCGAGCTCATCTGCCACCTCCATCACTGGCCCCGCTCCTCGTGGCCGGGGTGGTGACAAGGGACCGGGGACGGGCAAGGGATCCCCGAGGCTTGATGGCCTTCAGCAGCTCCCCCCGAGCTGTGGCAGCTGTCCCCAGGTTGGGTGGTCCCCAGCTGGCATCTAGGTCAACACGCCAGTTGGATGCTGCCACCGGGATGGTGGGAGTTCAGGTTTTCCTTTCAACCCTCCCCAAGGCAGGACTGTTTGGAGCACGGGTGACACAAGGTGGCCTGGCAGCGCAGCTGTCCCCCAGCCCACACTGCTGCCCGTTGCCTTCTGAGCTTGCTGCAGCCTGTGCCCTGCTCCTCCATCCCAGCAGCGCGGCCACCTCCACCCCATCCTCTCCCAAAGTCCTCACGGCCCCTCTGCTCACACCACCGCCGCGAGATACCTTCTCTCCTTCACTGGACTGCACCCCAACCATCAAATTCCCATCCTGACCGAGCTAAAGCAGTTCAAGTTATTCCCACCATCAGTTACGCAGGACAGGGAGTCATCTGTCACCTGGAGCACGTGCACCACCGCAGATCTTTTCCCACCTCATAAAAGCAGATGAGCCGTGCACGTGTCTGTGTGTTCAGTGGCTTCAGCTGCGTGCCGAGAAGGATGCTCCAGCTGAAAGCCAGCTCACAGCCAGACCTGTCCTCCTCACCGGCTCGGTGTTGCTGAGCCCTGTGTGATTTATTCTGCCTGTTAATGCCGTCTGCCTGCCTTTGCGGCTCCAAGGGTCTGCAACCAGCTCAGATTTTCCCATTGCTTCTCTCCTCCCACCACCAAAGACGAGGATCCTGAGGGGTTTTCCGACTCTCCTGTCCCACCAAACACCCCCAGGGACAGCATGGCCTCCGGCAGTGCCAGGGACAAAGCTTCTCACCTCACAAAATAACACCGAAAGGGAGGAGAACAGACACAAAGTGATATCACAGAGTCGATGCTGTGTAGGATCCGCTCACAAATTCCCAAGCCAGCGACAAGACTGGTGAAGGCAACAGAAAAGCCCCGTTACTGGTTTTCTCAAGAATCCCACCTGGAGGGAGTTAAAAAGCAGAGAAAGTCGCTGGGTACGATGTGCAGAGCCAGACTTCTCCCCTGCCTTCAGTCAGAGACCCCAACACGTTTTAAGTCCTCTTTATACACACGTGAGACAAACTTGGCTGTATAATTAGCAGCTTAAGTAAATCTACCCCAAATTTTCAGAAGGCTTTGTGGGCTTGCGCTTACATTAATTCAGGGGTTTCCCATTCAAAGCTAACTCTGCACTGTGACCTGGTTTTGACCTTTATCGTTAATTTTTTGGTGCCAAAACACTTCTAAACGCTTTGGTGTAGCCTATTCTTAGGTGATTGCGGCACTGTTCTCCTTAATTGCTGCTTTTTGAGGTTAATTGAAAAGAAATCCATGTTTGGCAAATCAAAATTAAGAGAATTTTGTAGGGATTAAAGTTGTCCTGAAACAGTAGGGAGAAAAAGGTTTATCTGGGAAAATGAAATTGCCATGCTGGTGGTGTACACATTTCCTGCCCCATAGCTTGGGTATCCCCAGATCCTTAGATCCTCTAACTGGCAAATGAGGGGCCAGGCAGGGGCTGGTCCAGACCAGGAAGATGCTCTGGGTATAAAGGCTTATTTTAATCTAAATTCAGTTAACGTGCTCAGAGTCATTGGGGATAAATGGGATACTTAAGGACACATGATGGCTAATCTCTGCTATGACATTTGTGGAGGAGGAGGAGGAATAATTTAGACAGAGGGTATTGTACTGCTCTACGAGTTATCCCCTCTCTCCCACCACAAGTGGAACTAATTGTCAGGAGGGTAGCTGGGCACACTGCTGGCACCTCCCGGTCAAGGGTCCCGAGACATCTCCCCAATGTTCTCCAGCTCCTCTGCAGAGGCATTGCTGACCCCATTCTGCAGACAAGCAACTGAGGCACAGAGGGCTGCAATACAGCTTTGAGATGGTGCTACAGAGCCTTTGAGCTCGGTCTCCTGGGGCATTTGCAGGCAAGAGAGCCAAAGCAGTAGAAAAAGCAGGAGAGAGTGGCCAGGCAGCTAGCTTCGAGCCGGCGATGCACAAGCACGGCGCAGGTATGGACCCTGCCACCCCCTTGCCTTCCCAGACACAGCAAGAGTATTTCTGGGGCTTGTGCAGAAGGGCTTCTGTTTCTAAAGTTAATTAGAGACAGTTTTTTACAGATACTTTTAGATGCAGACTCTAGGCTTTGCACCTCTCCTCCTGTTGAGGCTCTTTCAAGCACTGATTTCTCGATCTGCACTTGAAAAAGATCGCAAATCATCAGCAGAATCAGGAAAACCAAAAGGTTTTCAGTTGATTTTCCACGGCCTTTGCTCAGCGCAGACTGGGCAAAGCCCTGGCTCTGAGTACTGCTGCTGCCACTGCCACTGCTAGAGCAGAGCATAAACGGACAAACATTCACTGTATCAACCACTGCAGCACGGGTTTGGGGGAACCGCAAGGTCATAGCTGTGTGAAAACATCACTCCTCCCCAAGCCCTGACCCCTCGGAACTCAACAGCAAAACTCCCCTCGACTTAAAGGAGCCGGGATTTCGCCCCTAGATGGCTCCAGGATATAAGTTGTTTCAGGCTCCGCTGACGGACGATTTGCACATCTCTGTTCCCTGTATCGCAGCAGCACCTGAGGGTCCGGGTACTTCCTCTGGTGTCCTTGTCCCAGAGCATCTGCGCAGCCTCTGCTCCTCGGCGTGACACCCCTTGGCACGGCACTGAGCCCTGGCAGCGTGGCGAACGCTGGAGACCTGAGAACGGTCTCGTCGGTGTCCTTGCATTTGTGAGCTGCTCTCCTGAAGCCAAGCCAAGCCCTTGGTTTGGTTCCTGTAAACGAACCCCCCAGCTCTGATGTGCTGCTGCTGTCGGGAAGGTGGTTCTTGGGGTTAAGAGCGAACGCACCGACACATCGCTCGGAGTGGACGGGAGATGTGTAAGAAGCGATGCCAGGCAGGGAGAGAAAGAGGGAAA
>NW_009704163.1:37338-39327 GCF_000703405.1 Apaloderma vittatum
AGGCAATAGCCCTTCCCTCCCGTTCTGCTGGTGAAGCTTTCTCCACCTGCTGGTAATTAAAATACAAACGATACGGCCAGGACATCCCTGCCCGCAGAGACCGCTTCCCATTTCCGCCACAGAGATGAAAAGTTTAACCACCATTAATGGAGTGGTGGGGAAAGTGTCGCCATATACGCTCCATCACATATTTATGACGCTTGGGGGGGAAAAAAAAAAAAGAAAAAAAGAGATCAATAGAAGCTATATGCAAGGGTCTATAAATTTAATGTAGCATGATCATTTAGTATCAGTTGTTTCTTAGATTAATCACACAGGGAAGGGTCGCAATCCTGAAACCTAATAAAGTAATGCTGACCTGCTAGGTGCAACACACACAGAGCTGCCTCCATCGCTCTGGCCCTTTGCTGGATGCTGCCTCGGGCGCTGAGAGGGACCCACCCGTGGGTGCCTGTGCAGCACCCACCCTCCAGACGGAGCTTTCTTGGCCGCTAACGTGCACAAGCCCCAAGCGAGAGGGAAGCAAGTGTGCCGTGAAGATGTCCCCGCTGCGAGTGTCACAGAGGGACGGAGCCCTGCAGGGCGAGCGCTTGCTGGAGGTGAAATGCGCTCGGCGTCACCCTGCCCGTGCCGGAGCAGCCCCGCTCGCCTCCGCAGGGGCCAAGGACTGGCTCTTTGTGTTGACCACAATATGTTATGGTTCAGTGGAAGGACCTTAAACTTACAGACAAGGACAAGGCAGTAAAAGATGAAGCACCTGAACCCCCCATTTCCAGATTACTAGACCCCAGGTGTGTGCTAGGGAGCAGTTAAATTTCATCATTACCCTTTCTTCTATGGTATTTTTTATAGTCCTTTTTACTACTGGCACTAAAGGTGCCGGACGCATCCCAGGAGCTAAGAGGACATCACTCGTCAACCTGACTGCTCGCTGATATAAAAAATGACAAGTCCTGGCTTAATCTTTCTGATAACTGTGTTCTGCATGGCCCATCCATCTCCATGGAGGAGTTTTGGTGAAGCCGGAAGACAAGAACATCACAGCATTTAAGAATGAAAAATTAAGTGCCCTTTTTGAGCACAGCATGGAGCTTATTACTGCAGAAGTGTTCGCCTGCTACTCCTCAGGTTGTGTGCATGTGCCTGCGCTTGTCTGGAGCAAAGCTCCTGCTTCCAGCCTTTAATAATTAGGCTGCAAACAGAAAACAATAAAAAAAAAACAACAGACTGACTGGCAGATTGAAAAGACCTACAAATTCAAGCAGTCAAACCCAGGGATGAAGGGACACAACGAGCCTGCCTTCGGACTTCCAAACCACGGCTGGGGTTCCGTGTCCCCTCGTGGTGGCAGAGCCACAGGGAGAGCTCACAAGAGCCTCATGACGAGTTTCCTAAAGCGCCAGCTCCCACATTCAGGGGAAAGGAAGAAAGTTTGATGCAGGTGTAAAACCAGTGGCCGCAGAGGAAAGTGTTAAAATCTGAGCCTCAATAGCTTCAAGCAAACACAGAAAGCCCCTAAAATGACTATTTTTCTAGGTTTTTTTTTTTCATTTTGCAAGCTGGTGTTGCTGAGCTTTATGCTGATGTGCCAGTTAGACCCCGAGACTCAGGGCAAAGAGCTGCGCCCCACTCAGCTCCCATTCCCTGGAAGACTTTTAAAAACGCAGGCGCCAGGCACAGATATTATTGTGTCAGAAATTAGGCTCCTTACACGATTCTTGTGCTTTCTCTGGCTGGAGCGCAGCACGGCCACAGAGCAGGTGGAGATCTGCAGCCCCAGAGGCAGGACGGCATCTCTCTGCCCGGCTCCTCCCCATCCCTCCATCCGTCCACAGATGTTGCGGCTTCATGTGAACTGGCAGCATAGCAAATTGTTATTTAATTAACTTCTAAGCATTCCCGTAATCCAGGCTGACAGGGCTCCCCCAAGCCTTTGGTTCAAGAGGCCTGCCTGCATTGTCTCTACTGGCAGGGCGAGGGTATTGTCCA
>NW_009704163.1:39358-39906 GCF_000703405.1 Apaloderma vittatum
TAGCCGAAGTCAATTGAGTCGTCTTAGAAGGACGACCTGAAGGAACACAGGCTCCCACCACCCTCCAGCCACGCCTGGATGTCAGCACGCCCTGGCTTATAAAGACCCAAATTGACTTGTTTTAAGCCCTTATTGTTCATTTTAACCATCTAATAAAAAAAACCTTAACAATGGGAACGGAGCACTCGGCACTGGCGTCGCAAGGTGAGGACACCGGCAAGGAGCTGCTCCCACCGCAGAAACCCTGGGGGAACCAAGACAAGCTCTTGGCCTCGCTGGCCAAGAAACCACGAGAAACCAAAGTCTCCACAGCCCATTTCAGGCACCTCATGACGAATTGTCCTCCTTGGTCATCTGAGTTGGCTCTTTGCGTCCTTCTCCTCCAGGTCTGAGGTGTCCCTTTGAGCGAGACAACTCTCACAGGCTTTACCGGGGAGACGGCGGCCAGCATTAAAACAGTACACAAGGGAGAGGTGGAAATTTTCCATCGAAACCTACTTTTTGTGGAAAATTGGGTTTCCAACAAAATGAAAGCGAACGCTGCCTCT
>NW_009704163.1:39916-42789 GCF_000703405.1 Apaloderma vittatum
TACTGCTGACTTTTCATCAGAAAATTAAAGATAAGAACATCGTCACAGTTTCTTTCTCATTTTTTTTCCTTCTCAGCTTTTTTTTTTGGCAAAAGGGTCTAAAAGCCAGTTTAGGTCCCTCCCACGGTTTCTCAGGTCTCATATTGTCAGCTTCCTGATGCAAACCTGGGATTCTGCATGGTGAATTCAAACAAGACACAACACTCCCGAGCTCTGTTGGGCTCCCCAGAGCCCTTTTGTCAAGGGCTCCCACGCGTTGCAGTATCCACCCTGGCATACCCTCAGCACCTACCTCCTTCTCCACAGGGTTTACATGGATTTCAGGTTTCCCTGAGTCTCCTCATCCTTCCACTGAGGCTATTTACCACAACACACATCCTGGACATTACCTCCATCTCCTCCCTTGCTGGGTGATATGGTTTAGGAGTGAACTTGTAGTGTAGGGTCAATGGTTGGACTCGATGATCCCAAGGGTCTTTTCCAACCTGAATTGTTCTGTGACTCTATGTTCTACCTTATCAGGCGGACAGGACTCCTGGTGTGCATCTTGCCCAGCACAAAGATGCTGCCACAGTGCCACGATAAACAACAACAGTATGTTGGGCACGTGGGTCCCCAACAGAAAAGCAGTTTTGCTCCTTCTTTCCTCCACTGCAGACAAAAAAACATTAACGCTATCCTAGCACCCACGGTCTTAGCAGAAAGGGGCGCAGAGCTCGGCCTGGGCAGATGTGGGTGGTGGGTGATGCCATCAGCCTTCGTCTGCAGCGACTTGGGACGGTGTCGATCTATCGGCCCTTATTAACATCGGGGCAGCGGGACCCGGTAATTGCACACGCCTTTTCCGAGTGCTTCAAGCACCGTCAATGAAAGCTGCTGAATAAATTCTGCCAATTAAAGCACCTGGCTCGCCCCGTTCTACCTGCCATTAAAGAAAGTTTCGTTTATGAAATGCATTAATCATCGGATCTCCAATGCCCCATAAACCTGTGAACCTGTGAATCCTGCCTGGTGTATAATCTTCTAATCTCCTCCTCCTTAATCTGCTCACTATGGAAACCCCTGTCATTAGGAAACAAATGGCTTTGTGGGCTGCCTTGTTATTTGCAAGGCAAGATGTAAAAGAGGGTGAAGCTGATCTGGGAGGACAGTATAAATTACTGTGGTGTTTACTTCAGTCATGCAAAAGAGCTAAACAGCGACTGGTGATAAAATAGCAATCCTGTTATGACAGTAAAGTTTTAAAAAACAGATTAAGGAGGATGCTGTTTGCTTTGTTACTGTGCCTGCCCTCTTCCTGCCAGGGTGTGGATCAAGGAAGCGACTTCAGGTGGGACATTTGCACGCTCAGGGCTCTGCATTGAGCAAGGATCTGATTTATTTCTGTTTCATTTAAACTTGAAGGCCACACTGAGTCTGAACGATGAAAGGTTGGAGTCCTTTTATGAAATCAAGGAGGGAAGCAGGATGCAAGAGCTGGCAGTGGTGGAAAAACCCTTGCTTTGGGTGAGGGAGCTGGCTCTGGGTGCAAGGCAGTCGGAGGGGGGAATTGCTGAGCAGCTGCTTTCTCCAAAAGCCATTTACCAGTGCTGACCTTCGGCTCCGCCAGCGTGGCATCCAACGCTGCTGAGACCTCATCCATCAGTGACCCCGAAGAGGAGGAGACACAGGCAATAGGAAACCAGGGGGAAAAAGCAACGTGAAATAAGAATAGAATTAGAAAAGCAGGGACCCCAATTCTAAATGTGCTGACTGGGCTGCGCTGTAATTAATAAGCACCAAATCTAACAGGGATTCGTATAGCGCAGGGAAGAGCACCTCATTAATCAAAGCCCAAGGTGTCAAGATGCCAAACAGGAGGAGGACCTGCCAGACACAGGCAGGGAGTGGAATGGCCCCCCAGAGCTGGCGGGTACAAAATAAAAATTAAAACCCCTAAAACACCACCCACAAATGAAAACCCACAAACGGTTTAAAGCATAAAGTTCTTGAGGATTCCAGGAGCTTTTTCATGCCTGGAAGAGATGGGGACAACACAAGCACTGCGCCCAATGGGATCTCGTGTCTAAAACTGTTTACAGAAACCTCTGACTTGTCAGAGGCTCATCTTCCATATCAGATGATGCCAAATGCTGGAGTCTGCAGATATCAATCCAACGACACAGAGGGAGCTACGGCCCAGCCTCGAGCGATGCTGTGCCTGGGGCACTTGCTAGAGATCAGTGGATGCGCTACAGAGTGGCCGGTACAGCGAGCGAGAGCAAAGCAAAGCTCGTAGAAAGGGCTAACCATCACCCGAATCCATCTCTGCTTTCTCATTTTGGTGCAGCCACCCTCCTTGTCCTTCTCTTACAGCAGCTCTGTCCCGATATTCCAATTCCTCATTCCTCCATGGGTGTGCTCTCACCAGCTGAGCTCATTTTGCTCATGTACCCACCCAGATCTCTTGGACTGCTTTAATTTTTTGCCTTGTTTATCTGCTAACATGGCATAATTTGAAGAACAAAAAAAGGACTATTCATTTCTTTTGAGAGAAGAGAAGACGCTTGCCAGGTATTTAGCTAAGCCTTCTTTGATAGAAAACTTTAGCAGGCAATCATCAGTAAACCCAGTATTTGCAAAATGGAAATAAATGAGAATCGTGTCTGGAAGCCCAACGCATGTCCATTTTTGTGTGCTTTATATTGGTTTTGTGCCAGCTGCTTCCAGACATGGTCACCCAAATCTAAGTTGGAGAGCGCTGGACGTGGCCTCTAGTCCCAGTTGCCACCACTGGCTTACTGGCAGGACTTGGAAGGGTATTTCATCAGCACCTCTAATGAGCAGAACAAGGACAGTAGAAGGGATGATTTCTGAGATTCCGCAGGAACGCC
>NW_009704163.1:42820-48762 GCF_000703405.1 Apaloderma vittatum
GCAGTGGCTGTTGTCACTAACAGGTCACTGCTCTGCACTATATAAACCTTTCCCCATAAATATAGATTCATGAAAACGAGAGCAACAACAACAACAACATATTAATGCCTCTGGTTGCTTATTCACAGTCAATGGTTATGTTTTCCTTCAAGCAAGCCATTAAACTTGTTAGCTCCTGGTTAGACACTAATTTTCTTTTGCAAAGAAGCAATGTGTTAGGAATTATGGTAATGATGTATAAATCAAATCCACACTTAAGTCAGAAGGCTGATGCCATCTAAACATACTCTATGTATCAACAGCGATACAATCTCACAGGTGCAATCCATCAACGGCCAGTCTGGCCAGCTACTTCATTAAAGATAGATAATTAATGTCCAATAATAATCTGCTGCCTTGATTTTGTGGCTCTTGGGGGGGGGGGGGAAACAAAGTAAAAACGCCACCATTTTTAGGTATTCTATTTTAAAGGAGGTACTTGTTGAACATCAGTTTGCTATCAGTCAGGAGTGCAGCTATTTATCTCTTTACCTGATCATGCTGAAAAGCTTGAAGGGGAAGAGCAAACAGCAACAGGAGGCTGCCGGGAACGGAGAGCTGCTGATAACTGCGTCGGAAAATGAGGAATTCCCAGGATAATGGTGACACTACTTAGATATGAATGGTGCTTCCAACGTAAAATATGGAGATAACCAAGCAACAAATAGGTCATTTCTTGTAGCACTTCACCGACAGAGAGTATTTGTGTGGCACGAACACCATCTGTTTGCTGTAACCTCAGCAATTTGGGGTATTTATTGGCACTTGCTATTGTCCCAGGACCTCTCTGGAGAGGAGAGTTTGATCTGAAGTGTTCCCTCACTTGGTGTGTGCGAGAGATGAGGAGCTGGTTAGCTGCAGGGATGGGGCATCGATCAACTGGATGCTGACACTTTGGCCCAGGAAAGAGAAGAGAAAAGGGAAAGGGGAAAAGAAAAAAATTAAATCTATCTCCCCTTTGAGCTCTCCAACATGTGAAAAATCCTAGATACAAAAGGTGTCTCGGCTATACCATGTGGACAAATATCACTCCCGTTTATAACTGTGCCAGACCTTCAGCCAAGAAATGTTTTGGCATATTGAGACCCGAGAAATCCTAGGGAATGCCAGCAAAGTGATGCTGGGGAAGGACTTGGCTGACTTTGCAGTCCCTATTTGTGGGGGGAAAAAAATAAACACAAGTTCTCCCTTAGAAGCAATAATAATAAAAAGAAAAAAAAAAGTAAAAGAGACAAAACTTATGCTTAAAAGTAGAAGCACGTGGGAATAAAAGGATGGGATAAATGTGCAAGGATGACTTCTTAAAGAATTTAAATTGTAATTAACCAGAAGGCGAGAGGAGAGGCACTGGGTAAGTTTTGTTATCATACCTCCCCTACCTCCTGCTGCTTTGGGAAAGCATCCTTCCCCTCCTGCCTCCTCCTCATTATTATTATTTGCGCACGGTACCCCGTACAGCATCTCATAACTCACCATGTTTATGATAAAGCAGAGCAGTTGTTTTTGGAGACAGGCACTTTGGTATTCAGTAGCCCCAGAGGCGCCGCCACGATGTGCTCTCGCCACCATTCACTAGTTAACGTGCCAATTTTTTCCTCCCCTTTCTCTGGTGTGCCTGAAGGAAATTTATTGCAGCCGGCAACTGCTATGGGCAAATACTAATAAAATGGTGTTTTGCTGCAATTTGTTTAATTGGCCACAGAAGAGAAGCCTTGCATGTTAGATCCAGCTCCTGACACCTCCTGCCCGGTCCACAGATGTTCTCACCATGAAGTGCTCATATCTCCACGTTTACGGAAGGGAGAAAACAAACCCCTACTATTAAATCTTTACTATTGCAGCAGATCTGATCTGATTTAACATGCATATTTACTGTGGCAGGCTGCTGTCAACCTCTCTGATTTATTCAGCAAAAGGCACTACTTAACATAGATTCTCCCCTCCTTGCCCTCTTCCAGACACTCGCTCTTATCCCAAGCCCATAACAGACCTAATGGACGATTCTCATCTGATGGGCAGCACAGAAGGGGGCAGAGGCACAGCTCAGAAATACCGATAACCCTGCAAGCCAAACAAGTTCAGACAAAAAAAGTTCATATCCTTTGCTCACCAATACAACCGAACTGTCATGGTTAAGATACTACTTCCCATGGCAAATACAGATTTTATGGCATCAGCTCCAAGATGAAGGCCAGGACTGCGCTGCACAGGTACAGAGGAGCCAGGGCAGGTATTGGAAGATTTATCATCTTTGGCATTAACGAGAATAACCAAAGCAGCACATGAGCGTGCTCTGTTTTCTCACGGACATGGGCTGCAGCCCCGTCCTGAAGTGGTAGGGGAAGAGCTAAACGCAAGGGGAGAGCATGCAGGCAGCGACAAGAATGCTGTCTGCCAAAGCCTCCTGGCCCTGAGGACTGGGAACGGATGGGACCTTGCAGAGCAAGAACCGCCGGTGCGAAAGGCAGGAGCTGCCCGTGGTGAGTTCACAGGACCGGCAGACTCGGGGGAATTGCACCTGATACGCCTCCAGCCCACGGTACACAACACCTTCTCCTGCATAGATTATTTTCTTTACACACCGAGCCGTTATCTGAAGGCAGAGAATGCAAACCATTATCCCCAGGTCTATTGGATCAGCTCCTCTATTCTTTTATCTTCTCTTATTGAGGAGATTAAAATCCTGCTGTGCTCCGGGAAGCTCCCCCAGAAGGCAGAGGTGCTGATTGCCACAGGAGTGTGAGCCTGTGCCAACTCTCACATGATTTTTCCTATTAAAAATACACAAACAGGGTCATTTTGACACGGGAAAATATGTGAGGCATCTCCAGCGCTGGCTGTGGCAGTACCGAGCCACCGGCCACCACAGTTATGTGCCAGGGACAGCACCTCGGCTGTGCAGCTTTTATCCAGATGGATCGTTTTGAGAACATAGGAGAGAAAAGCTCCCGGCCAGTTTGCCTTCCTCTCCCATGCAAGGAGGCAGAGCTTGCTTTGGGCAGAACTGGCAGCCCTGAACCTGTCAGTTCATGGCCAGGAAGGAGAAGGAGGATGAGAGTCTGCGGTCCCGTGCTGATGGGAGAGATTTCAAAAGCCTGGCCGAATTCCTCCAGACCGCTTCAGTTTCAAAAGTGGGGCAGAAAACATCACAAAAAGAAACTTTCTGAAAATTCCCCGACTCCAACGAGGCCAGAAGTTCTGGGACGGCGGTTTTTACTCCTGCTGCTCCCGACTCCGTCGTCTGCCAGTCTCAGCCCATCTCCCTCAGGTACCTCTGAAAATGGGTTGAACGCACGTCTCGGGCCCGAAGCAATATTACACAGCTCTTATTCCAACCTCTGGAGCTCACTCCAGTTATACTCATTGTGTCTCGCCCCTCTCCACACTGCTTGTAGGAACCTGAAAGCTGTTATTCACTCCGAGGAATTAATAATACTCGGCAGCTTAAATTATTTTGTTTCATTCTAGGCACACAGAGGCTGTTGGAAAGGCAGGCGGTTGGATGGGGGAGTGCAAGGGATCCTGCCCACGTCAGGAGCTTTGGGGAGCAAGGTAGTAGGAGGAACTCCTGCCCGGGGAGCCGCAGGGTGCAGCCTGCTTCTTGCAAATCATCCTTTCTTGGCACCGGTGCCCCGGGGCAGAGCCGCAGCCTAACTTGAGGCCGGGCACAGTGCCATCGCGACAGACGGCCCCGAGTGCAAGATCCCGGAGCTGCGGCACTGCCCGTAGGCACCGACTTTGCAGGGCTTAGAAGAGAATTTTCCAGTCACGGACTCTCTCAAACCCAGTTCCAGCAGGAGCTGTGAGCAGAGCCGTCGGTGATGGGGAACAGAATTCCGTGTGTCTCCAAGAAGGAGCAAACAGCAGTAGCTTTCCATCTCGCTGGAAACCACCACATGTACCCCCGACCCTGAGCCTGGGGGGGCTCAGAGGCTGCTGAAGCACCGAGCCCCCTGTCCGGCGCAGCCGGTGCTGTAGGCAAAGGCCTCGTCTTCTTTAACAGCGCACGTAATATCCTTTCCAAAGGTTTGCTAAGGTTACTCGTGTATTAAGTTAAGCTAACCAATTTACAATGCAAATGTTACATAGATTACAAAGGGTAAATGAGTTGTATGTTGAAGGAGATAGGCTTTACCCAGACAAAAGTGGAACAGACCTGTGGCAAACTGCAATTAATGACCCGAACACATCTTCCAGAATGAAAAATTCATCGAGTCCTCTAAGGATATATAGCCCGAGCAGAAGAAATTATTCACCACCTTCTACATATCCAAAGTGTCACCAAGCCTATTTATCTGGCAAACAAAGTACTTCCCTTCAGCCTTAATATTTCTGCTACCATAGTCCAGAAGTTCTGAGTTCTTGCTTTTTTTTATAAGTGGAGTTTACAAAGAAAGTGCAATTCTAGGGAAACTGAGAGCTGGTCAGTTGTCAGGTGAAGGAAGAGTGCAGTAAAGCGAGGACCCCCCCAAAGTCAAACCAAGGCAGAGGGGAGGGAAACCGCAGCTGGTTTCCAGCACTGGCTTGCTGAAGCCTCTCTGGGCAAGGCAAAAAAGCCCCGAGAAATTATTTTGTGCCAGCATCTCCTACGCAGGTAGAAAAGGAATAGATCCTGTCTTTGGTTTTACAAAAGTGAATAAAAGCAAAAGGTTTCATTTTTTCTTTTTTTCATCGGGATGGGTCCCTAAAATTTGAGACTGGATAAAATCCAGACCATGACATTGAGGGAGGCGATTCGTAGTCTGACCACGTGCAAAGGGGAGATAAAAGCTAACTGTCCCGTTGGAGGTGGCACTGTTTGTTTCATTAATGCATGTAAAGCACTTTTGTGGTCCCCAGGTGGGTTAGGAAGTGTTGTTATAAAACTAGGACTAAATCTGAGATATTCTTCTCCTTGCCTGTAATGGGAATGAACAGAGCAACTCCTAAGCACACCCTCTGCGGTTCAAGTGATTCAGTATTTCTTTACGCTTTACTACCCTATCACCGGTGAATAAACAAAGGGAAAAACAGCTATGGATGCCACAATTAATTGCAAAGGAAAAAAGTTTTCTTTTGCCATAAACACCAGGTGTAAAGTTTTGCTCTGCGTACGTGTGAGCCAGGGAAGCTCTTGGGGAAGGGAGGCAGAGGCTGCTGTGTGCCACATCCCCACGCCGGACGGGCTGCCATCCTAGTTCTCCTATTTCTATGTCCTGTAACCCCAAACAACCCAGGAACCCTCTTTGAGCAGCAAAGCCCTTCCCAGTGACCAAGCCGCAGTGCTGGCGCCGCAGGGATGGAGCAGCAGCCACTGTTTCCAAGATCCAGCCATCTCCTTTAACCCTGGTTTTGCACAAGGGGTTAAAAGGGTTCTAGCTCACCTGTGCATTTATCTGGTGGAGGCAAAAGGAGCTGCAATTATATATTAACACATTTTAGCTAGGCTGGCACCCAAATAACCCAAAGGAGAGGGAATTCGGGGAACTAAGGTGAGGATGCTGAGGCTGGGAAGCAGGATGCTGCCGGATGGCTCCGGCTGCTGCTCCCCCTCCAGTAACTTGGGGTATAAGGACTGGGGCCCTCGGGAGCGTTGCTGGCAGAGAGCCCAGTGCTGGGCGTGGGGGGCTGTTGGGGACTGTCACCCCCCCAGTCCCAGCTCAGCCGTCTCGGGCTCCTGGCGCGGAGGAGGCAGCAGCGAGCGCTGCCCTTCTGCTACTGTTTGCTGAACAAAACCAATTCTGTAACTCAGAGCTAACCGGTTAAGCAGCACTCATCATGCCTAATTTACAAAAGAAGGGGCATATTTCAAAATATTTATTCTGCCTTTCCCAGTTGGATTGGCATAAGCATGTGGAAATCTTCAAGGAATCAAACAACTGTTAATCACCTCAAGCTATTCCAGGCTGAGTTTGCTATGTAAG
>NW_009704163.1:49116-61528 GCF_000703405.1 Apaloderma vittatum
AGGGCTGGCTCGGGGCTGGAGGGGCACGGATGCTCCCGACAGCATCGAGAGAACAAGGGCAGGCTTGGACGTTGCAACACCCTAGGCGCTCTGCAAAGCACTAAAAAATCCCAAACCCACGGCAAAACCTCCCACCGCAAGTGGCATTTCAAGACCCAGATGCTGTTGAAGCAGAGAGTCAAGAGCAGAAGGAGCATCTCAGCCGCACGGTTTGGACCCGCTCCCCTTTCTCGCTTTTTTGAGCTGCTGCCACCCGCGGCCTCGGCACCCCTCGGCATCAGCCAGGTGGGCGCCGGCTCTGCTCGCCCCAAATGCTTCAGCATTTCCCCCACCAACACCAATCCCCCACGCAGCCTGCAGACAAGGCCAGCATCGACCACGCTCGGTGCTTTTTCAATTAAACCAGGCTCCAGCCCGCTCAAAAGAAAAGCAAACACAGTAGTGCCCCGCTCTCCTTCCCTTTCATCCGCCTGCCAGCGAGCCGCTGCTGCGAGCATGCGCCGGGCTCTCCTTCACACCGTGGCACTGGTGCTGAATGCTGATGAGAAATTCTTGGTCCAACCCCAGGCACTCATTTTCAAGTAATTAACTTGGCACCACCACAGCACACAGCAGATCCGACTTTCCCGACCAGGAGATAACTGAATTAAAAGGCCAGGTGTGGGATTATTTATGGCCAAACTTGCATCTTCTTCACTCGCGGTTTTAAGCCGGCGATGATAATTTTATCCAGGACTCTCCGTCTTCCTACCCAGTCTGAAGGCTGACACGTTTCTTTGTCGAGGAGCAGAGCATGAGGGTGCCGCAGCGGGGTGCAGTGCTGGGATGCTGGGGGAGACCTCAAACACGAAAGGGTGTCTGAGCTGCCCCCTCACCCTGCTGGCAGGGCAGTTTGGGGACAGCTGAGGGGTTTTTTAAATCGTTTCTACTGCACTGACACACTGTACACGGTATCACCTATTACTGATATATCTTATTCCTGAATCTGTGTGGAATGAGTGAAATCCCTGCCCATCTCCAAGGTCGCTGGCAGCTCAGCTGAAGTCAGAGCTCCCGTTTGCTGCCCCGAATCCCCCCCAATACTCTTCTCCTTCCTCCTCCCAGATGCCTGGAGAATGATGTGGTGGGGAAGGAGGGCAGCGTGATGGGAAAAGCCACAGGACGGAGAACCAGGAGCTACCTCCATGTGGCCACCCAATGCTGCTGCCCCTTGGGCTTCGCCGGCAAAGTATTCCAGATTGCAGAACCTGGAGTTTTCTATATAAAAACCCAAGTCCCAACAAGTGGAACAAAAAGAGATGACAGACGTGGGTCATCCCACCGCTGGCCTCACAGCTCCCAGCTCCAGCGCAGCTTCTAATGATGCTCCAGCTTCGAGAAACGCAACCCGAGGTTGTATTTTAGACCGACACAGGACTTCTCATGCCAGACTCCACAGCCCTCAGTGCAAATACACCTCTGCAGGCCTGCCAGGATGGATAGCAGGAAAGGTAAAGCAACTCCCCAAGCTCAGGGGTGGGGAAAGACCCCGAACTCTCCCCTCACTCAGCTACTGGCACTCCCCTCCTTGCTAAGTGGCCACAAAGCATGGGCAGAAGTGGGGAAACCTGTCCCCCAAAGGGGAACGCTTGACTGTGCTGGTGTCCGGCAGACACCGCAGGCGGCACCGATCACAGCCCGACGAAGCAGGGATGTGGACGGGGGGAAACCATCTCTGCAGACAGCAGAGAGGAAAGCTGCAGCCTGTGAGGCTGCAGGAGCGGTGACATATGAGGATAATGAGTGTTGACATATGAAGATACAGTCAAACTGAAAGCTACATCCTATTTAGCTTTTAATTTGGATGCTCATAGAGTGGATTCTGAAGCCCCGTTTCATCACTGCTCTTAAAATGGATCTGACTTATAGGAAACAACCTGACGTGAAACTGCATTACTTACAAACTTGACTTGAATACCACCATCCGCCGCCCTGGATATCTGCCCCAAGAAATCCTGCGGTACGTTTGGGCAAGCTGTGCCCCTGGAAAAGGCACCTGGGTTAAGAAACACACCTATTTTATCCATGGCCCCAAACGATGTGACTACAACAAAGAGCGTGGGTGACGTGTTTGTCTTAACTGCACATGATAGGGCCGGATCCTGAAAGCAGAGAGGCATGCTGCTGAGCCCACCCCAGTGTCCCTGCAACAGGAACCCCACCTGTGATCACACCTTCCCCCCAGCACTGATTTGGGAACCCGCTGAGCATCTTCTTGAGCGAAGGTGCCAGCGCAGCCGCTGTCGCTGCCTCTCGCGGGGCTGGAGATGCCTCGGTGCCCTCCGCTCGCCTCGGGTCAGTGTCCAGCCGTGCCGCACAGTCTCTCCCCTCCTGACCTGCCCCACTCAGCCTTTTCCCCGGGTTCTCCTCTCCCACTTTGCTCCTAGTCCATCTTCCAGCAACTGAACTTCACGGGGGACGCGCAGGCAAAGGTTCGCTACCTGCGGCTCCCGCTAATCAGGTCCCAGATCCCCTGGCAGAAACATCAACCAGAATAAAGTAACGACAACAAAGACAACAATCACACGTTACTATTTCCATCTCTGCTTTTGCTTTCTTCTTTTAAAAAGTAATTCCTGACTCGCGGCTCAGAAGAGGCCCCTGTGATCCCCGGGTAATGGCCTGCCCTCTATGCAGAGTGGAATAGAGTTAGAATGAACGCTCCAGAAACCCTGACAGCCCGTTTAACAAGGTGTCTAACATCCCATTTCCTCTGCACTTCCTCTCTCCTTAATCCTTTTATGCGAAACTCACTCAGGAGTAAGCACGTGTGAAATTGAGGACTCTCTAATACACATTGCACGACACAGGCTCACTGAAATGGAGTGTCTCAGCCTTGTTCCGTCAAACAGTGCCAAGAGGAAGCCGACGTTAATCAAAGAGTCTTTTCCATGTGTCCAGGGCCTTGTGCACCCGCAGAGCAAATAAACAGCTTTCCGCTGCCACCGCTTTCCCAACACTTTCATCTTCTGAAAGCTCCACATTCAACAGGGCAGTTCAGAGGAACAGGAGGGGTGAAAATGGAGAGGAGCAAAGGGTGCTCTAAGCCTCCCGACGGCTCCCGCTTCGGGCAGGGGTGTGGAAGGAGGCGCCAGTCTCTGATTTTGCAAAAAAAAAAAATCTATAGGGCAGGACAGAGCAGCCCCCCAGGGTGCTGAGCACTGGAGCTGCTGGTCGGCACTGCCACCGGTACCCTGGAGCATTCCAGGGCACGAGCATCCCAGGGCAGCAGCCCGGTTTGGAGGCAGGGACAAAGCACGTGGCTTTGAAGAATAATAAAGGGGATTGGATTGAGCTTGGAGCAGCTCAGGTCTCCCAAAAGCTGAACTGAACCTGCTTCAAGGATTATTCTCGTGTTTCCCGTGACTTCTGAGCTTCAAGCAGCCCGGGCGTGAGGTTTGCAGGGCTGGGAAGAACCTGTCGATCCTGCGCAACCGCAGTCAGGACCAGGCTGGCTTTGCTCACGCCGAGGAAAGTTTATTGTGATGTTAAGATTTCTCACAGAACAGCCCAGAGATAGGCAAAAAGTCACGCAGAGAGGTCAAGCTCCTCGCAAGGGGCAAAACAGCTCAGCACAGGGGACTCGCAGAATTGGTTTTGCTGATTTCAGAGGTTTGAGATCTTAAAAAATACATTTGCTCTTAGATATTCATTATAAACAGCCCCATCCTGAAGTGGAAAAATGCTTACACTTTTTACCCAGTGACTTGGACTCTTCCACAGAAAGTCTTTTCTCTCCTAAAGCAAGAAAAATGAATGTCAGAAAGGAAACTGAACGCCCTTCTGATAAATTCCCAGGGAATACTTCCACTATTTTTGTGTATGTTTTAATCACAAGCCACGTCCACTTAAGATTTGAGCAATTCACTGTTTAACACCGCGTACAGCTTATATCAGAGGGATAATATGCTGCAACTGCAGGCGCACAGACTTGATCCAATAGGTCTATTATCTCCCCTCCATTACTATGATCCTGTCCTAATTAGGATCTCACACCGACCAGATACACCAGAAGTCAATGACAACTTCATTTATCCAAGGGCTTCGGTCGGGGAAAGCTGTCTGGTGTTTTTAAGTCACCATCAAGTAGGTATTGATTCAGTGAAGTCAGGAAATGATGCTTCATTTATGTGCTTTAGCCTGGAATTTGGGGTGTGGGTTATGGCTCCATGGGTGGCCCCAAGACGCGAGGGCTGAGCTGGGTCTGAGCAGTTAAAATACTGGATTTTTCCCCGTCAGACTTTCCAAGGTTTTAAAATTCACGGCAAATCAACAAACATTTGGATCGATAAGGGATGCAGGGGACGGATTTGCATTTGTACTCTCAAACCTCTGCTGGAAGAGGAGCCTGGGAAGCGCATGATGCACAGGATTGGGGTTGCATGGAAAGGCAGAGAATCCCTCTAATTGCACAGTGGAATGCAGATTACAGACCTGGAGACGATGAGCAGTGCTGAACCCAGCTTCTAAAAATAAACAAATGCACAATATAAACCCCCAAGCGAACGCGATTTCCGTATTATCACCACACCGTGTAAACGAGAGCGTCCCTCCGGATTAGCCGACGGAGAGCGGGCTGGGGCGTCGGGAAGATAAGGCCTTTTTTAATCTGCACACATAATCAGCTGAAGGGAAAATATAAAATGCTAATAACAAATTGGAATTCAATCTTAAAAGGATGCAACAAACACCAGAACCATTCTCCCTTCTTGCCTTTGGAAAAAAAATAAAATAATAAAAGAGTAAGCCAGCCTCTCCTCCTGCCACAAACCTCCCAGCTGTTTCTTGCCTGCATTTTCCCCTCCAAAATGCTCCTTTACAACACTTTAGGGGGAGAAATCTTCCCATAACTATCTTGGTCCCCATTTTACTCTGCCCCGTACATCCAACTCCACGTTTTAAATGGATCCGTTTACTTGTGACTAAATACAGCGCGGCTCTCCACATCCCTTGGCTGGGTGGAACACTATAAAAGGTAAGTGGCACAATACATCATCTTAAAAGGTGGCTTATCTGGAGAGGAGGTGTAGGAAATATTGTGCGAGGGACTGGCTGCATCCGAGGTGCAATTGGATTCCATTTTTTCTTTTGAAATAGGGAACGGTGAGCACGTTGCTAATGCTTGAAAAATCATGTCAAACCACGAGGCAGGCGGTGAGGAACGGGCTCCACGACGCGGAGGGGAGGGTTGTGCCGGGCTAAATGGTTCCTAATTGCCTAAACGGGTCAGGAAGGTGCCTGCACGCCACCATCTAGTCGAAGATCCCAAAGCCCGGTTGACACGCGGGAGCTGTGACATCCCTGCGCCGAAGCCGGGAAAGCTCTTTCCCCTTATTCAAACCAGCAGAAAAATGGAAAAAATGGAAAAGCAATTTTCCTTCCTAACGGTGCCGATCCCAGGGGCCGCGTTCACACGGCTGCGCCGCTGAAGCGAGTCACGTCCCTGGGCAGCGCGAGAGGGACGTGGGCTTCGGGGGGGGCTCCGCGCAGACCCACACCTGCAGCCGCCCCGGTGATCGGCCGTGAGCCACTGAGCAAGATGAACATTGTGCGTTCACCCCTCGGCAGAGGGACCGGTCTTTTCCTCCTTCGCACAACAACGCTCTGACGGTCAAACCCATCCATTGTTTAAGCCTCACCAAAAGCTTCTGAGCGGAATTAAGAGAGACCAGAGATATTTTACTCAATTTCTGCTGGCCTGCCTCTGCCTAAAGCAAACAAACCAGCAAGCAAACGACCTTCTCGCAGATCCCAGCACACCAAACAGCCCCACCACTGCGTTTAAGTGACCGGTGGTCCTTGCTGTTTGTCATTAGGCTCCAGAATCAACACTCTGACCTGCGCGGGGAGGTAAAATGCAGCTGTGGTGCTTTTTTGATTTATTTTTTTTTTGCTATGCCATGACAATTGTGCTGTCACATTAGGAATCAGCCTTTCCACATACATCGGGAACCTCCCCCCCAGCCCGGTTTCCAGGGTGTAGGCGAGGTTACTCGCATTTAAGGTTCATTCTTCCACGTCCCCAGAAAGTCAAGGCTCCATGGCAGTAAAGAAAATCCAGCATCAACGTAGAGATTTGGGGTTAAGCCACGGGCTGCTGCAAACCACGTAAGCCCCAGTGACAGTACATTTATTTCCTCCCCACGCCTTTGCTCAGACACTGTAAACAGGGCAGATTTCCTATTACACACACGCACACACCCGGCCAAATCCTGTATATTGGGCAGGAAGATTATTGAACAAAAGTAAGTGATAAAAGCACGGGCCAAAAAGATGTGTTATAGTGTTTTCCTTTGAGGCAAAGACAAAGAAGACACTTTGCTGTTTGTTGTGCCAGAGAATCATCTCTGATTGTTTGTGTCACGGTGGCAGATAAGTGCAAAGGAGATAGATGTTCTGTCTCCGAGGCACAGTTCTCATCTGTATACTATAAATTTATGCCTGCTGGTTGCAAGCCTCATGATTCAGAGCCGGTGTATGACTGCGAACCGAGCCGAGGAAAGCCACTGCCTTCACGCCTGATGTTGATCTGCTTCATTCCTCTTGTCAGTTGGCCCCTGAGCAATGTCCCCTCACATTAGACTCACTTGGTCCCCGCAGGGCTGTCCCGCACAGGGCTGCTCCTGCTTCCAGCAAGCACATCCCGCTGCGCAATGGCCTTGCTTATTGGGGAGGTATATTTTTCCCTTCCCTCCTGGCAGTCTGGGATTCCTTAATCTTCCCTAAATCCAAAGTTGTTTATCTGCACAAATCAAGCATATAGGCTGGAAAGGAGGAAAATGGCTCAAGAGGTGGCCAGCTCGGAAAACCCATTCCCACGGCTCCTGGCCACCACACGTGGTTCTGGAGGAGTTATCTCCAGAACAGCAATGCCGCTCAGTCTGGATTTCAGAAGTCATATGTAATCGCTGCCTGTGTGTGTTATAAGTGTTCACTGAGGCACCATCAACACAAACATATAATCCAAATAATTATATTCAAACTGACCTGAAAGAGCATCTTGGCCTCAGCATTCACTCATCATTCAATACTCCATTAATTAACTATACCTTGCAGTGTGCTCTGAAGGCAGCCAAAATCAGGCTTGGAGAGGTTAATGAGGCAATGGTAAGTTTTCTTACACAGCAGCATATAACTATGGCTGACACATATTAATGCTCAGACAACTAACAAGGATCAGATCTGAACCCAGATCTCTCGCATCCTTTTTCATCCCTGTCTCTGGGCTTCACTTCACGGCGCACCAGGGGCTGTGCCTGGAGCTTCGCTGCTCCTCACTACCCTTCACCTTCCTCTCACCAGAAGGGTGATGGACCCTATCCCTTCCTCACACTGCTCCAGAGAGGTATAAGACTTTTAAAGCACGATTTTATCGCAAGTACTTTCTAAAAGAAGTAGAGGATTAAAACCAACACTGACTGTTTCAAGACCATGTACAACAGCTTGGGCTTCCTTGTACCAATGTGTCCGATGGGAAGATCCATGCACCAAGTGCGGATGTCAGTAAAAAGAAATGACCAGCCGTGATCATTATAAGATGACAAGAACTTTTTTTTTGCTGTGCTTCCACCTCCCGTGCAGCAGAGCCTGCCTTTGCTTGGAAGTTCACTCATGTCAGGGTAAGACATTGAGTTAGAGTAAAATATCTCACCAACACCTCTGTTTGGGTCTGCTCTGCTCACACCAGGAGAGCAGGGCAGGAACTGAAAAGTAAAGGGTGATGGAGAGAGGCCAACAAATATCTGAAGAATATATTTCCTTAGGTAAACACAAGAGGGCAAGAACCAGGTGAGCCCTTCAAGGCAACAGCATCAGCAAAACCTTCACCCATCCTCCTCACCCGAGCAGGGCTGCTGGGAGCTCTTCTTCTCACTTGGAGGTTGGTCGTCCTTCCAGGAGCGAAGAAGATGAAAGAATCTCTCGGCTCTGCTCCTGCCTTCTCCTCCAGAGCTGAGAGTTTGTTTGTTTGTGTCTGTAAACAAGCCCAATTTCCCCCAGTTGCTGATTGCTTAATTTCATGCTCCTCTGCAACAAGACCAGTATCTTTGCTCATCTCCTTACCTCTCCTTCCTGCAATCACTCACACATCCAGCCCCCTGCCCTGCCCCACCAGTTTGGAGCAACCAGCCGACACGGGGATCCCAGAGGAAATTAGCTTTTGCTCCTGTTACTGGACAACCTGGAAGGCCGAGGGAAATGAGGGCTAAGCCTAAGAGTTTAATTTCCCCTTGTGATGATCAAGGGACTTCAATTATTTTTTTTTTTCTTTTTGTACCTCTGAAGTCACAGGGAATTTAGCCAGAGCCAAAGATAAATGAGCGAGTTCACTCGAGGCTCAGGATTTCACCACAAATCACCTTCGCCAGGGAAGGTTTTATTGCGGGAGTTTCTGGGTTAACCCAACACAGGAGCAGAAGCGCTACTAACCCCGAGAGGCGTGCTCGCTTTGCACAGGCAGTCATCACCTGCCACCTTGTGTTTCTGAAACTGGACCCAAACTCCTCCAGGATACCCCAGGTACCCGTTCCCCTGGGAATTTTACGAGCAGCAAACTTGAAAAGCAAACTTGTGCTCCCCGTTTTGGGTCAGCGAGTGTTACCGAAGCCCTTTAGCACAACGGGGGCATCCCCTAGAAGAGCAGCAATCCAGCAGTTGCTTTGCTACGGAGCTCCCGTTGTCACCTTTGAAACGCCCACGTGAAGGAGAAACCCTCCTAATCCTTGTGCCCCTGGAGCAACCTGCTCCCAAACAACTGGGAAAACAGGCAGACAGGGCTGAGCTAAACTCTTGTAAATGGTTTCAACCTCTCTTGGGGTAATCTTATCTCAAACTTTCCATTCTGGTGTTTCCTTACTGTTGCTGGGATGCAGTGGTCTTGGGATACACCCGAATCACGGTGTCCCAGTGGTGCTGCTGGTGAGACTGGGAAGAAGTCCAAGAAACTCCTCAAGCCACAATATATAAAAGAGGTCTCGTGTAAACCTGTACTTGCCAAGTCCCCACACGGAGCCCTTGGGTGAAAGACCTGGGTAAAAGACCCTCAGCTAGAGACCTGAGAACCAGAGCTTCAGTCCCAGCCTTGCCACATGTTTCCTTTGTAAATCATTTAACCCGTCCAGACATCAGTTTCCCCACACCCACAAAACGGAGAGCAGACTTAATTTCCTTCCCTTGACACCCGAGTTTAAAATCTGTCCTTCTCACACTTGGTGTGGCCGAAAATCAAACCTTCACGGCGCAAGACCACCATCACAAAATGCTGTTTAGCATGACCCTGATTACAATTTCTACCTTTGCTGGCTATTCACCAAATTCAGAAGCGGCTCATCCCATGCCAGACCTGAGAGTGCCGGCAGATCCACGGGTGGGCACCCGGGGGAACAGAGGCAAAGGAGATCAACCGCAGATCACCACCCTCTCCGATGCCAGACATGACTTCTTCGGGAACTTTGCCCCTCTTAGCCTGGCACCGAGTTCCTCAGGAAGGAGAGGTTGGCTCCTGTGCCATGTACATTGTCTTAGGAGATTGATTTTCCACCTGTAAAAGTGATCTACGTTCTCCCTCCTCTCCTGGATGCCTTAGTCAAAAGAGAAAATGGATCTTTTTAAAGATACATGTATCCATCACTATTATTTACATTCTAATATGCGTACACAGCTCTGCTCCAACAAGGGAAATGTAAATCAGATGGACATCGTTCCCTGAATGCCCTAAAGAGCTCCATTCCCGCCAAATTAAAATAGAAAATGCTCTTTTAAAATGCACCTTTAATATGTAAAAGCTGCTGCATCCTGACTCTAAATAAACCAAACTTGAGCTACATGCCAAATATGTTAGATAAAGGACAGGTAGGATGGTAGTATCTGGCCAAGGAATCGGTCCTAAACAGCTATTTATATTAATGCAAAGAAGGTACAATGTTCTTCCTCTTGATATATGCTGCAGTGGGATATAGTTTTGTCCCACTAGTGAGAATAAAAACGTAGAGTTCATGATAGGCAAAGTCACATGTGTGAGATAAAAAGCTCCAACTATAATATATGTCTTCACCATGTATTCTCTTCAGGATTTTCTTTAGATCTTTGGATGACAACAAGAAAACACTTACTCAAGGTTAGACACTGCTCTCCGGGCTTTTTAATAACCATTCCCTATATCCTGGGGGGATTGCGTCCGTGAAATAAGGCAAACTCGGCTTCAGCTGCTGGACTTGCAGAGACAAGGTGGAATCCCGACGCCTTTGTTTCTGTTTTACTGCGCGTGAGAACGAGCGACGGGCTCCGGGCTGAGTCCTGGGATGGCGACAAACAGCTCGATGCCAGTCGGAGCGAAGCAGCTGCCCTGCTGACCCCCCCTCTGCCTGATTTTGAAGCTTCATAAACCCATCGAGACTTTGAGGCAAGTTCTGCCTCTTCCTATTTCTGCAACCCATGGGTAAAACCCAAGGAAACACCAGGCACGGGGACTCGCTCTACTCCCTATGGACAATTTCGCAGACCGTGCACAGAGATGAGTGCCCGGATCCCTGGTGCACCCGGGCATCCTCTCCTCGTGGATTCTAAGAAAGAGGGAGCTCATGCACCCCATCCCATCCCTGGCAGCTTTTCCAGGAGCTGGAGCAGGTCTGGCAGGGCAGAGCTGCCTGCACGACAGCGATTCACAGCTAGGGTCCACCTCAACACCCCCAGACCACACACACACCGTCAAACCTTAAAGACGACCGTAAAAAACAGGATTTGCATTGCTCATACCTATGAAAAGAAGACCCACGCCCACGATAAAACAAAAAACCTTGGTTTAAATCAAATTCCTCCTCTCTAGCCAGCGCAGGCAGAAGGGCTGGAGCGGGGGTGACGCCATCGAGGGCTCGCATGTGCTTCTCGCCCCGCGAGGCTTTTCCTCGCAAAAGCACAGCCCTCTCCCGACAGGCTCCTGATAAATCTGCCGTGTCAAAGCAGAATATCGCTGAGCAGAGATGGTATCTGGCCCATGCCCTGCTCGGCAGAGCGCAGGCAGGGACTGCTCAGTCCCTTGCCACTGATAGCATCTCCGCCATGGGAACGAGAAGAGAGAAAGCAAAGTGCCCGCGCACAGAGCGCAGCCCTCCTCCTCCTCCTCCTCCATTTGACACATGCAGCGTCGCACAGCAAACCTGCAAAACCGTGCACCCACGGTCACAAGGAAAACATTTTGCCATGGAAGTCGAAATTTTAGTTCAGGACGTGGTGCAGCTCCCAAGCCAGCAGACCAAAAACAAATCCCAGGAGAGTCAGGATTTCACGGAGGCGCAGGCTGATTTCAAAAGGGGAGCTGCTGAGCTACCCTCTTTCTGCAGTTTAGGCATCCTTTAAGCGTCACCTTGCTCCTAACTACTCTGGTGCACCACGCTCCAAATGCTCCCCATTTTCTTCTCTCTTGTTGCCAACTGATAAATCCACATCTACACCCTCCGTGTCCAGTGGCTGCTGCTTTACACCAGAAGGCACGGCATTATAATATGCTTGGCTTGATATTTCTTTTCAGCCCCCAAAACAAAGCTTAATCAGGCAGCGAAAGCGGTCGTGAAGATGAAGTATTCTGAGGATGGTTTTCCTTCTGGGTTGCTGCTTTCTGACACATCCCCCGGTCCAACAATAACATGTTCTCCACTTTGCATGAAACATCAGCAGGAGAGGTTTTGCTACTGCCCAGAAGGAAGGGGGGAGCCTGGATGCCCAAGAGGGGGAAGGACAGTGCAAAAGGCATCCTGGGGCAGACATGGCCACGAACTCTGTGCAAGGATTCACCTCTTTTATTACAGTCTCTGCTTATTATTATCATCACTGAACCTGTTTCGTAATTCAACATTACTAATTGGCTCAGATCACCAGAGTTCGGGGAGACGAGGATGCAACAGCCGCTCCCCACGCTGCCGGGCAGCTCGGCATCTCCTCCCACTGCCCAACAGATCGATGCATTAAACCCCAAAATCACCTGGCTACATCTATCCATCAGGATATAATCCTGCTATTAGCACACGTGTCCGGGCACGGTCATGGCGACCCGTCAGCTGTAAACAACCCAGGATATTTTGAAAGGGAAAAAACAATCTGCTTCCACTATTTACTTCTTTCTACCGTTCTTGACCCCACGAGCGTAGGAATGTTTCCCCATGCCTCCACTGTTGAAAGAGACGCTCTCATCAAGGAGGAGTAAATCACAATAACAGGGAAATAAACCTTCCCCCGAAAAAAACCACAAGCTTATTCCCATCTATCTATCTAATTATTTATTTATTTCTCCGCCTTGCTGCGAGTCTACATTAAAAAAAAAAAAAAGTGCATAAATTGCAGCGGCGGCGGGCCGCGGATTAGTAGCCGCGACGTTGGTGGG
>NW_009704163.1:61559-63809 GCF_000703405.1 Apaloderma vittatum
TCGCTGATTAGCAGCCGGGACTCTGGTTGAGCATCCTTGCTCCGCTCCTCATCATCCCACCCCTGCTCCTCTCTCCGCGCTGGCAGGGCAGTCGTGGGGCACGCCGATGCTTTTCCCCTTTAAATCTAACTCAGGTAATGAAAACGCACAAGAAAATAGTGCGGGTGCATCTGGGAGCAGTAGAAAACAGTTAGATCTTCATAGAGCCATAAAGAAGTAAACAGTAGGCTGCTATGAAGATCTATGGGACCCCGCAGTGCCATTGTCTTCAAAAGGAATTAAAAACAAATTGCTGAGGGCCAGCACATAATTTAGAGACTCACGGCAATTTTATGACTTGCTAATGTTCCTAATTACATGCCCGTGAAAGGCTTAATTAATTGGGGGATGTAGCAAAAAGTGGAGCCTGTGTTTGTTATCATGGTTCCACTGCATTGATTTTAGTGCCTATGGAGAATTTAGGGCCTCTTTATTTGCACAAAGAAAATGCAAGTCTCTCGAAAAAATGCACATTAAGATCAACCCCTCGCTGCTATCTAATATACTTTCCTCTACTTAACCAAAGTGCTTGTAATCATATTTTGTAAATGTTGGTGCCGTTAATTGCATTGTGAGAGAAAATAGGTTCCGCTCGACTGGTCGTGGAGAATTTTATAAAGTTCTTTTTTTCCTGCTCCCAATTCCGAGGACTCTGAGAGAGAAACTCAGCAGAAGTTGCTGTGGTGGGCAGGGAGCGGGGCTGCTCTGCTACTCCCCATGCGCCTGCCGGGTCGGTGGGCACCGGGGCTTCTCCTGCACCCACCGGCTGGGCTCAGCTCCCTCAGCAGGGCGGGGATTGCCCTGCACCCTTCCAGCCAGGGCACCTGGAGAGCTCTAGCATGGGAAAAAGCCTCTGAACCTGCTCACACCAGGGCAAAGCTCAATGCTCAGCTCCCACCCAGCCCTTCAAACGTGCTCAGTGTATTCAGAGCTCCAGGCTTTGCTGTGGAAAAAGGAAAGGGCTTGTCATGATGTTAAACACAGGCCCGTGCTGCCAACCCTCTTCCTTAACGTGCATGGAAGGTCCAAAGTGACCGTCCTCAGACAGAAATAACTTCATGCTGAGGAACACAAAAAGCACAATGAAAAAGGTGCTGCAGCGCACAGAAGCACTGCGGAACCTTACTGCGCTCATACAACACGCCTGCATTTCTCGAGGCTGTAATAGACATTTGCACTTATCCACATCAACCAAAAAAATAAAAAACACAAAAAGGAGTTTCGATAACCTCTTCTCCCAGCTCACAGGTCTGAAGGAGAAGGGGAGGCAGGACAAAGACAACCACGGAGCATCTGAAAGTGAGAAGAAGACGGGAAATCGAGCGGGGAGGTGGGATGGAGCTGACCTCGGGTTACTCCTTGCGGGCAACCAACGTGCCCGAGAGCACTTGTCTCCTTTTCCCAGCATGGCGAGTTCCCACGAGGGGAAGATGCCTGGTGGGAGGGATGGGCAGGGGGGCACAGGGACCCCCTAGACCAGGAGCTGGCTCTGTCTGGCCGTGCCGTGGGGAGGGAGCGGTGATTGTAGGATCCATTTCACCAAGGTGAAAAATAACTTGATTCTGGAAGCTTAAACCTAGTATTTTAACTTAGTAAATGATGTTGCTTTTCCTTTCACCCCTCCTCTGTTGCTTTTGTGGGTTTTTTTCCCCTTAAAGGCAGTTGGGAACTTCACGCTGCCCACTGCTAGATTGCTGAGAGAGCCAGGGCAGCTGCAGCCTTTGCAAGACCAGGCAGGCTTGGTTACAGCACAGCCAGGATAAGGAAACCTTCCCGACAAGGCAGGGCTGTTTGCTTTTACTCTACAGAAGAGGCTGAGGGCTCCTGCATCGCCTGTTGTATCAACTCACGCAAGCTCAACCTTTCTGCTAAGTTGTCCGAAGCCAAATTTAGGGTTGCATTAAACAACATGACCAATAAAGATTTTTTTTTTTTTAATATTTCACATTTTGATTGGAGTTAAAATCTCTCCAGAAAAGGAAACACAGAGATGACAGGGTGGCCCAGAAGAGCTCTCAGTCTGTGCGTATCAGTCAAAAATCCAGGAAAAAAAAATGAAAGAGAATGGCTGTTATCGAGTCACGAGAGCCCGACCTGGGAAGCCAAGCAAAACACGGGCAGCAAAAAGCAAAAGCCAGCTCCAGTATCCCCCCCTGTTTGGTCAGGGAAAATAGTGTCGGTCGGATCAAGACAGATATTTGAATTAGCAGT
>NW_009704163.1:63827-72716 GCF_000703405.1 Apaloderma vittatum
AATAATCAAATTGCCAGGGGTGCAGGATTGGCCAGGAGGAGACCACGCAGCCCCGGTGCTGCCTTCCTCCTCCCTGCACCCGCGTTTCCTTACAGCACTATTGCAAGGAGGAGGAGGGGGAGGAAAAAAAAAATAAAAAAAGGCAAAGCTAAGTTTGTCTGTTGCTCTTGAGAAAAGGAGACGTCTCTCGAAATATAGTTGGCGCTTTGACGATAAGACCTTTGACAGAAACATGAATGACATGAATACTTTGATCTCTAGTCTCAGAAGCTTCAACAGCAATTATGAGTCAAGAGGGGTGAATATGGGCAGCAGCTCAAGCAATGCCCCCGAGGGTGGGGATGCAGTAATTAGAGACAAAACCCCGAGCACCTCTGCCTGCACCACGCACGCAAACCGGGGAGGACGTGGGCCCAGGGAGGGGGTGAAGCGTCACGAAAAAACCAACTCTTACTCTTCTGAGAGACATAAAATCGACATGACTTTATGCATTTCAAAGCAAAGCTCTTCAAAGACAGGTAAAATGCTAATTCTGCTAATGCAGGATTTTATATATATGCTCTGAAAAGGTAAAGCAAATTAATCACCAGCTTTACCCCCTAATATATATCTGTGTTACAAATACATTACATGTCAGATCTAAGGAGATATATCTGAACAGCGGTGGTTAAAAGAGCATTTCCCTTTTCATGCTCTAATACAGTTATTTTGATCTCTCAGTCTTCATATTTTTTGTTCTCATCAAAGGAATGATGGTGCCAGAGATTAGGATGTTATTTATTTCCCTCTCCCTGTCCTACCCAAGTTAATCACTTCCAGTGTCAACAGCCGCGGCGGCAGCGGTGCCGACCTGGCACAGCCAACCCTTGGGGTCACCTCCCCCCAAAAAACAACCAAAAAACCCCCGACCTTCCAAAGCTGATGGAAATGTTATGCAAATGGAGGGCAGGGAGGAGAGTCCCTAAGACGGTTTTTTGCCTTTCCCATCCCTGCTCCAAACCATGCGCAGCTCAAAGAGACGGGGAAATGGAGAACGCGGAGAGGGACGGGGGCACAGGGATGGGAGACGGTGACCCAGGAGGTGCTGCCCAGTTCCAGTGCTCCACACCCCAGTCCAGCCAGCTCCCCCTGCTCGACATGGGATGCCTATTCCTGCTTCCCCAAAAACCCACTGCTAGGGAGGAGCTGAGCCTTTTCTTTCCAGCTGTCTGCCCCCTCCCCGCTGGCCCTGGAGAACTCAGCACTGACAGACACGACAGACACCTTGGTCAGGACGGGCAGAGCCCAGAGAAGTTTAGGTTGTCCTCAAAGGGTGGAACTTTGCTCGGGGAACATTGTCCCAAGAGCTAACATGGGCATGTACTCAGGGTAACGCGGCATCTTCACATTTTTTTGAGCAAGGCGACAGCATTAGCTCCCACCCCGTGGTTTAGCATCGGTGCTGGAGTCCCCATGTGTCCTCATGGCTCTTCGTACAGCATGTCCTACAGGAGCTAGAAGCATCTGAGCACTGTCCATCCACACCTCAGGCTGCCTTGACCCCGCAGCGTTTTGCTCTCGGGTGGAGGCTCCATGCAGAGCTTGCCCCGAACCCCGGGCTTTAACGACCGCGGGAGATCCTGCCATGTAAAGACCCAGTTAAGATAACTTGGCCTACATTTGCAGCTAACTAGCTGAGACGAACGGGTGAGCTTGTTAAGAGCACGAGACATCTCGATCGTTATTTGCAGAGATTCACCGAGCAGGTGCACTTAGGGCAGAAACTAATCCTCGAGAGGCAAAGAGCAGGAAAAGCCTGCGGGAGCTGATGTCTTTGAAACAGGTTAAACCAGTGACATTGCCCACCATCAGCATTGTGTTCCTTGCCTTTAAAATGCTGACACTTACAGGTTTGATGGTAACTAGACTGCATAGGGGCACCTTTGCTTTCACATCAGATCTGCTGACATGAACAAGAGTCGATTCAGATGGGCATCCAAACATTAAAGTCCTTCCCTATTTCCATAAAATGATTGGCAGGATGCCTACTGCTAGCGGCTGGTAGCGCTGCTGATAAATGGCATCTCGATAAAAACTTTGGGCTGTTTTAAGGGAAGGGAAAAAAAAAGGCATACTGTTATTCTAATTCACTCAGCTTCTGACAGATGAGATGTCTCATCTCTAAAAATTAGATCCTGGCACCTTTTTGCTGGGTGTACGTAGAGAAAACACAGAGAAAACAGCTTCGAGTGGCTGGGACAGGAGCATCTCCCCCCTTCCTTGGCACTGAAAATGTACATCTAGGTAGTACTCAGCAGAGAGTATCCGAAATACGGCAAAAAATATCCCTAGGAAGAGAAAAAGGGCTTTTCCTTTCCAGGTCTGGAACTCCTGAAGCTTTCCAAGGAGTCCTGAGGGCAAAACCTAGCTGGAGCAGCTGAAATCCAGGGTCATTTCTAAGACACAGATACCTGACCCATGGAACCAGCTCCTTCCAGCCACTTAAATGTTAACAAATACATCATTCTTGGAGAGAAAGTAAAAGAACTGCACAGATCACTTTCTGCTGATTCCCAGCTAATCCATCAGTAGATCGACACAGGTAAAAGAGAGGGATAAAAAGCTAATTTCAAGTCCTAGTAATATTATTATTTGGTTTTTGTATCTTTTTTAAGCACTTAATTCTAGGGTTTTTTTCTTAAGGTTTAAAAAATGACCTCTAAAATGAACCTGAATGCTATAATGGGAACTTTTTTACACCAGAGCTCAACCATCTCTTTCTCTCACATCTTTGCATTTGAAATCATGAGAAACCCCTATGAGCTGGGAGGCCCTGCCAGGCTCCCAGGCTCTCCAAGCACATTGTGAACCCAAATCTCACCTCAAAATAGATGCAGAACAGCTAACACTTACAGCCATCTATTACTCATTCTTTTAAAAATATGTTCTACCACCCTGTGGTGTACAAGAAGGAGTGAAGCTGTCAAGCGGTGCCACGCCAGCCCTTGCCCACCACAGCCACGGCACCTCACACCCTCTGCAGGACACCCGTAACCACAGGAGCTCAATAAAGATTGAAGACGGGATGGTTGAGGTTTCTGGAGGATATCCCATTTCCCTGGACGTATAAAGGAGTTTGCTGTTAGAATTCCTTTGAAACAGCAAGTGGAGGCTGACAGCATCAGACAGACCTCACTCTGTGATATCACCGACTTAATTTCCTCACATAAAAGTGATCCAATGACTCTGTAGCATTGGGGGAGTCCAAAAACATTCCCTTGCCTGCATGACAGCCACTGACAAGGATGACCTGGCTGTACTCAACAAATCCCATTTTGCTGCTGCTCACAACAACCCGAGTTTGTGTGGACCCTGATGAATGAGCAGCAGAGCTCAGAGAAACCACCAAATGGCACAGAATCACAGAACCATAGTATCATAGAATCATTGAATCAATCATAGAATCATCAAATCAATCATAGAATCATCCAATAATCAGATAAATCATAGAATCATCAAATCATTGAATCAACCATAGAATCATTGAATCAATCATAGAACCATCGAATCAATCATAGAATCATCAAATCAATCATAGAATCATCGAATCAATCATAGAATCATCGAATCAATCATAGAATCATCGAATCATTGAATCATCAAATCAATTATAGTCATCAAATAATCAAATCAATCATAGAATCATCAAATTAACCATAGAATCATCAAATCATAGAACCATCGAATCAATCATAGAATCATCGAATCAATCATAGAATCATTGAATCATCAAATCAATCATAGAGTCATCGAATAATCAAATCAATCATAGAATCATCAAATTAACCACAGAATCATCAAATCAATCATAGAAACATCAAATCAATCATAGAACCATTGAATCAATCATAGAATCATTGAATCATTAAATCAATCATAGAACCTTAGAACCAATCATAGAACCATAGAACAGTTTGGGTTGGACGAGACCTTCAAGATCATCAAGCCCAACCTCTGTCCTAGCCCTACCAACACCACTAAACTATGTTCCCTCAGCACAACATCCACCCATCTCTTAAAATTACAGCTCCCATGCAACCCAAGGTTGGTCATCCACAATCAGCACCATAACGGAGGCAATTAACGGCAGCGACGTCCTTACCTTGATCCCCGTCATGGTCCGCTGGAAGTTGCTTCGAGAGCTGAGGCTTCAAATCTGCTTCACCATCGTGATCTGACATCGTGCGAGAATTTACTGTGGAGACAAAAAAAAACCAAGAACCCCACAAGTGTGAAATGTGACTGTCGATAAAGTAATCCTCGGCAATCAGACAAAATTAATTGTGTGAACATCATTGATCAAACCTACTTAATACACTGGGTTTGTAGAAACCTGGAATGTAATTTCATTACCAATCTGCTCCATCCTAATGAAATTCCTAATAACACTCTAATTTTGATTTCGGTTAAGGAAAGAATGATGGAAATTTTCTTTTGCTTCTCTTGTAAGGTTTTATTTTATTGGTTTTCTGCAATAGTAGGGATACTAATTTTTTTTTAATTTGACATTTTATTAGCAGGGGTTTTAATATAACAACACAGATAAAAAACAAAATTGCAAAACAGACAAACCTCACAGAAATAGAACTGAAGTCAAAATTAAGGAGGCTAATTTTGAAGAAATTGATTTATTTTATGAGTGGCGATTTTTAAAATTTTTTTTTTAAGTTCTTGCTGATTTTTTGACCTGAAGCAATTTAAATAATAGTTCCTTTCACCCACAGTTTTCACAGAACAACGTTAGAGGAGTTCAGCCTCACGGGAGAGACACCAACACGCCTACATCCATCATGGGTAGATTAGGGTGAGAAGACCCCAGCCCTGCCCAAATCAGTGCTCCCATGAATTTGGACCTAACCAAGACTTCACCTTTCGGGTCACGTTTCGAAAGACACGGTTCAGTCCTTCAGACTCTGTTGCGTCAGGGCACGGAGAAGGGTTAGAGGTTATTGAGATCAAGAGTGATGGAGCATCAGGTAAGTAACTCAACAGCGGCGCTTGGCCACGTGCGAGGTGCCCTGTGCACCAGGGTCGAGGGGGTCGCCCCAGTCCCCACGCCCCTGGATTCTGAGAGCTCCTGCAAAATGCATTTCACTGAAGGCAGGAGAAAAGACTGGAAAAAAACAACTGTTTTCTTGCTTTTTTCTGCTCCCAAGGACTGGAAATGAACAGCGCTCGCCTTTCACATGCATGAGAGGGCAAACCCTGCGCTCAGAGCATCTGGGGGCTGCTGATGTCTTGTCTGGTGAATAGAAACCGCCTCTCCCCAGCCAGAAGATGTGTGCAGTAAGATGTAGAGGATGTGCTGGGTGCACGCAGGAGGTCTGCAGGTATTTGGGGGGCTGGGGGGGGTGACGGGATGGGACGCGGGAGCAGGCACGGGAGCGCAGAGCATGTGTGCTCGCTGCAGGAAGGTGATGCTCTTGGACTACTGAACTGGTGCCTATCTCCGGTATTTCCATTTTCAGCAATCTGATGTGTTTTGGTGATTTATTCATGACCGGTGTAGTGAAAAATTGGAAAAGGCTAGCGGGATAGCCATGGCCTGGAGATCCAGCATCTGATTGAGGCTACAACTGAATTACTGTCAGAGACATCATGCAAGGTTTACTCCAGCGAATGCGAAGTTGAATCTTTATATTAATAAGTGAGCATGAACTATCAGAGAGAGTGGCATATGTCTGCTGCCGGGCAGGTCTGGAAAGGAGCTGTCAGATCAACGGGAAACTCGAGCAGACAAACAGGAGAAGCTCCAGTGCCCACTTCAATGTGCTGCAGAGGCGTCCGTGGGCATTCACTGGAGCCACGGCAGCTAAAAAGGCTTCTGTGGGCAAAGCTGTCTCATCTTTAACACGTCCTAAATCGCTCGGGTGAAAGCAGACAGGGGAGCCTTGGCTTTCGCTCCATTACTTAAGCACATGTGCAAACCTTGCCCCTCGTTGAGGCTACACTGCTAAAACCCAGCCGACGAGCACAAGGCAGGCATGGCTGTACTGCACACCAAATTGCAGCCCGACCAGAAACACCGTTCCAAAAGCTCGCTCCCTGCGAGCCAAAACTCAGGGAGATACCTTTACCACAAGTCAAACCCAGGGAGCCCAAACCTACAGCATACACCCTACAAAAAAAGGTGATTTTTGTTTCCAAAAAGCAAAAGGAACATGTCCTGATCGGTGCTGAGCATCTTGCAGCCCCTTTTAGAGCTGCCCCACGTTAGTTTTCATATTAAGTACAAGAAATCTTTTTCCATCTTGGCTTCCAACCTGCTGGGTGTAAAAAGGAGGTGAGGAAATCCCCTTTTCCACAAGGCTCCCCTCCAGATCTGACCTTATGAGAAAACAAGGCAAAGCAATGACTAATCCAAAGGGTGTGAAAAAAAAAAAAAAAGGAAGAGGGGGAAGAAAAAAGAAAAGAAGACGAAGCTAAGCGCTGCGTTACAGTACCATCTAGCAGTTCTTCACAATTACAGTTTCAATTCCACATCCAGCTTCCCTGCCCCGTGCTTGGTGCCCGCAGACTGAGAGCCACAGGGGTTTTTATTGTGCTCGCACTGATCCCTCCCTCCCCGGCTCCCTGTTACCAAGTGCTGCTTTTGGACCCCTTAGCCAACGCGCAGACCCCCCCGGGGCGCTCCACAGCCTGCTCCTGCCCTGCAGGACCCCCTGACCCGCCTACTTGGATCCAGGGGACAAGGGGAAGGGACGGTCCCCGCAAACACGCCAGGTGGGTACCCCGGGGCTCTCAGGCGCCTGGGACGGGCAGGATGGGGTTTTCTCCATCCCTGCTCGCTCCGACCGCTGCTGTGGAAGGTTCTCCTGGATCTCCGCTGGTTTCACGGGGAAGAAGCCACCAAGACCTGAATGTGGGCTGTGAGCTCCACATTGTGGGAAGGCTTCAGACTTCAAATCTGAGAGCTGACTTCGGTTTGGATGTTTCAGCTTCCAGTTTCTCGGCAACAGGATTTAACCTGTCTAAGGCTCTCTTTCAGGTCTCCTCTGGACTTTTCCAGTTGAAAGCTGTGGAGGCAAAGCTCCGTCCTGTGAACTCCTCCTGCTACCTCCCAGCACAAGCTCCCAGTGAAGGTGGGACAAGGTTGACCATGGCTTGGTGGTGGCCACGCACCAGAGCTCCTGCAGAGCAAACACCCCTCTGGGAGATGTGTCACCTCCTGTTTTCCTTTGGGGGTACAATCCTTCTACCACATTCTCTGCAGCCCAGTTGCACTTTGCTAACCATTAACGCCGTCGCTGTCTTTGGCAAGAAACAGAAAAGGGGCCTTCTTCTACCAGAAACACAGGAGAGCCGATTTCCTCGTAATTTACGGCTTGAACAAAGTTGCAGAGCAGCAACCAAGTATGCAGGAAAGGTTGGGGTGAAAAATTATTTACAAAGTGAATGCCCTGAAGACACTTGTACTGGACAACAATTACGGCACCTTAATTAACTGAAATTTAGTTCACCTGTCGACTGAGGCATGTCCAGCGCTAAAGTTATGCCACTGCTGCTGTCTACTACTGGTTAATGAATATAAATCAGATGGTTTATAGTTAGTGAACATGTAATAGGCTTGCAATGAGTTGAATTCCAATGCAAAGTGCCTGGGGATAGGAACATGCCATCCATAAAATATATATAAATAACAGATTTACATTTCTACGAGGGAAAAAACAAAGCTGTCCTCCCATCTTGGTATTCTTCCCAGCTTGATAGACCCGCGCTCCAGTTCTCTGACGAGACAAGGGATCGATAAGAAGGAATTTAAGAGTCTGGTCACCTGAGGTGTGGCTAATTAGATGCCAAAACTCTTCCATGTCCTCCGTGTTTCCTTCCCAGCCATCGAGCCCTGTCCCATGGGCTCGTCATGTGCCCGTTCCGTGCTGCTCGGGAGCAGAGCCCCAGGGGCAGGAGCGCTGAAGGTGACTCTTGAAGGCGTAGAGCACGCGGCACAGCTACTAGAGCCTGGCCCAGAGGCAACCGTGCGCTGGACAGCCTGGAAGATGACATGCCCCAAATCACCAGACTCCTGGGGAGTTGTTGGCCGGGGGTCATAGGGAGGCACCAAGCCTGAGGTAGGAATGGCCATCAAAAAAAGAGACCCAGTGTAAAAAACCCCAGGTCTCAGCTCTTTATGTCTCCTTGCTGCAGAAGCAAGAAATTGTGGACTTTATTTATTGCACAAATTAGGTAGAAGAAAATTATTTTCTTAATGTGAGACTTGATGAATGTTCTCAACTCTCCACCCTGCTAGGAAGAGGGGGTTACAATGAAAATTATTTACAAAGCATGTGCTACCCTGCAGGGATATTTATTCAGGCAGGGGATGTTTCCGCAGATTTTGTTGACAAAGGCAAATCAAATTACATTTCTGCGAACATTACAACAAGCATCTCAACTTGCTATGGACACCAGCCCTCTCCTGACAAAGCCTGGGAAGCAGCTCTGGCCCAGCACTCCCCAGGCACCTGCAAAGGTGGTAGTTTTTAGTATTAAGGAACAGATGGATAAAACGCTCCTGTAAGCTGTTTGTGCGCTTCTAAATATTCAAGTTTTTATCCTTTAACACGCATAAAGAGTATCACAAACCTAACACCCGGCTTACAGAAGGTTAAGGACTTGCAGGGGCAAGGTGAGCTCTCGAGTGACACCGCAAGTGCCTCCAGGCACCTCCGTGCTGCAGGACTGGAGCTGTGTCCCCGAGAGTCCAACGAGCCCTGCCTGCACCGAAACGCAGACATACGCAAGCGCGTATGCATTTAATGTGCATAATAACGGGGGAAGGTGCCCTAGCACAAGGCTCCCAAATCTATGTTCAAGCGATTAAATCACAGACCCTTCCTTTCAGAAGCACGG
>NW_009704164.1:0-3153 GCF_000703405.1 Apaloderma vittatum
GCAGAGGGGAAGGATCACCTCTCTTGACCTGCTGGCAATGCCTTGTCTAATGCGGCCCAGGAGGCTGGTGGCCCCCTTTGCGACAAGGACACATTGCTGGCTCATGTGCCACTCCTCTCATTATTTTATCATCTGCAAACATTCTGAAGCTGCATTTGGCCCAAATGTTCAGGTCACTAATGAGGAGATTAGACAGTGCAGACCCTGGTATCAACCTCCCAGGGTACCTCAATAGTGACTGGCCTCCGGCTGGACTTTGAGCTCCTGATCACAGCCCTCTGAGCCCAGCAGTTGAGTCAGTTTACAAATCACCTCACAGTCCACTTATCTAGTCTGTACTTCAGCACTTTGTCCTGAGGATGTTATGGGAGACAATATCGAGAGCCTTGCTAAAGTCAAAATAAACAACATTCAGTGCTCTCCCTTCATCCACTGAGGCAGTCATTGCACTGTAGAAAGCTATTGGGTTGATCAAGTACAATTTGACTTTGTAAATTCATGCTGACTGCTTGGGATTATTTGCTCCATTGCTTTCCCAGGGATCATGGTGAGGCTGACCAGCCTGTAGTTCCTCACATTCTCCTTCTTGCTCATCTTAAAAATAGGTAGAACATTTACTATTTATCAGGCCTCAGGAATTTCCCCCAGTTACCACAATCTTTCAAAGATAATTGAGTGACCTCTTAATGACATTGGCCAGCTCCCTCAGCACTCACAGGTGCATTCCTTCAAGTTCCACAGACTTGTACATGTCTAATCTGGCTAAATGTTCCTTAAATCAATCTTCGTCCATCAAAGGCAAGTCTTCCTTCCAGACTTTCCCACAGGTTTCAGGAACCTGGGATTCCTGTAGGTAAATCTTACCAGTAAAAAAAAAAAAAAGGAAAGAAAGCACTGAGTACTTAATCTTTTCCGTGTCTTTTGTCACCAGTTTCCTTTCCTCAGTGTGTGAACACTGAAGACCAGATCTTCCTTGTCAGCAAGTGTCAGGTAGAGCAGAATTTTTGCTGGCTCCTCCATGACCTGTGTCAGGAAGCAGGTTATCATCACTGTGCTCCAGAATCACAGAATCATAGAACAATTCAGGTTGGAAAAGACCCTTGGGATCATCAAGTCCAGCCATTAACCCTGCACTACAAGTTCACCCCTAAATTGCTTCAATTGCTTGTGCCCTCCTCTGTTGCACTTCCAGCAGATATCAGGGCAGTTCAAGATCCAGGACCTACAAACGTGAGGCTTCTTCCAGTTGTGTGCTGCTTCTTCCTTAGGTGAAGTTACTCAGTGCACTCCCACTGCTCTTTCATATGAAGCTCTTACACCCTCATAAATTTGGAATCTTCCAGCTGATTTCAGACAGATATCTATCTCAGGCACATGAAGTTACTACTACACTTTTCACTGAAACGTGTCTCTATATAGGTATGGGAGAGGACAGACACATGACAGGACAGCAGGATGCAGGAGCTACTCAGCCCTTCTTAGACAATGGAAAACCAGCTAGAGGACGCAAATAAATGGAAAAATCTGATTACGGTATTTCTCCTGTGTACAAAGCAGTTCTGTGTTTTTTGTAGAAGCATTGTGAGGCTTTGGATCTTCTAAAATGGAAAAAAATCTGAATGTTATCCTCAGAAGAAAGGAACAGCTACACCGTAAGAGACCTCAAGGGAACTGAAGAAAAAAATGAGATGTTCCTTACACAGCAGAAATCCAGAACACAAAGTCGCTATCCAGTCCTATCATTGCCTGTACTTTCCATGAGAATTTTAATGGAGATACAGCTCCATAGAAAAATGACTGGACATAAAGATTTGTTACTGTCAGAGAATATATGAAATATCATTCATTGAGTCTTACACATGGCGGCTCCCACTTCTAAGTATCATCTAATGAGCACTAGAAACTCCCACTAATGTCAGTATTTGTTATAGTTTCGGCACCACAAAAGCTACTACAGCTTATTTGTTCTTTATTGAAGGACAGTGACACACGCTTATACCAAGCTTATAGAGAAGAATGGAATAAAAAGCCTTAACACACCAAATTTAAAGATGCAGCTCTCACTTGTTGCTTCAGAGCCCCTCATCTCTTAGATTTACACAGGAGGGAGAGGGAATGAATCCAGTCACTGGAATGAGTTACAAACAGTCCTTCAAATCTTGAAGAATTATTCTGATAACTGCTGTTGTCAAAATGTTTATTAGTTTCCTGGTGTAAACAGGCATATGTTATATGAAAAAAAAATTTAAAAATTGGATTTAAATCAGAGTTCTCACAGCTTGTTTGTGAATACAAACTTCTTGGAACTGTTTAAAAGATTAACACTGTTTGCCAGCTTTCTAAATAAGAAGGAATGAGGAACAAAAACAGCAGTTCTTACCTCAGGCAGGTATCTCCTTCAACGGGGCTACTCTGATGCCAAAGTCCTACTTCAAATCAGCATTCCAGAAGATTGGACGTGGAAGGAGCCCTCAGCACCAGTGTCCTGTTGAGCAGAGACGGGGTCTGCTCCCAGCACAGCGAGAGCAGCCCTCAGCCCAGGGAATGACAGCACAGCTGGCCCCATGCTAAGGAATAAGAAGTTGCTCTTTTGAAAAGGTTCTTTGTTTCCATAAATAATGGGAAAAATCTTAAAAGAGCAAATCTGCTTTTTCAAAAATGACAGGGAAGCCCTCTAACTCTAGCCTCCAGTGCAGCTGCAGCCATTACCTGATCGCAAGATCTGTAGGATCCAACATGCCAAACACTTTTTGAGAATTTGGGCCAAGAGCTTAAGTTTCACCAATAAGAAATGGAACAGGGACACCAAAACACTAGTTTTTTAGGGTATGTAGCTGCCCTAATGTGGCATTGTGAAACACATCAGGAGGACCAAAGTGCTGCTTGTAATTACACAGCTTTTTTTGCTCCTGTCTCGTCTTTGCTGGTTTTGAAAAATTTACTCAGAATCTACAGGTACTCGTCTGCCTGTCCCAAAGCCCAAGCACTGTTGAGAAAGATCTGCTGTCAGTTACACCCTCCAAATCATTCTGATACCAACAGACATGGTGGCCAGATACCTCCATCAGGCCAGAAGGGCACTTGACTAGGAATTTGCATGAAACAACGTTGCACAGGGGCAGTCCTGCACAACCACATGGTCTCTCCGCTCTT
>NW_009704164.1:3184-31328 GCF_000703405.1 Apaloderma vittatum
TGTGTGACCAGCATTAGATATCATTCTAGGCAGAAAACAGAGTATCAGATCGAGACTGAAAAACAGCTTTCTAGGCTCTTGTAAATCTGTCTTGTAAATGCAAGCTGGTGTCTCAGATGGCTTTTATATTACCTGTGAGGGGACCACTCCACGGTCAATGCCAGGAGATTTCTGTCACCACAAATGGTCCTCCTTAGAAGATCTTCTGCAGTTCCCAGTCATTTGTAATGAGTTATTGCCACCATGCTCACAGGACATCTTAAGCATAGATGTCCTCTCTATTCTTACTGCCAACATTCAGGATGTTGGTTTATCAAGTGTTTCTATAAATCTAGGAGAAAAGGTTTTCTCTCAGGTACAAAGAAGCATTTCAAATATTAAATTTGCCTCCAGTAGAATATTGCATTTTGTCATCCAAAGAGTTCTTCTGATATAAAACCCTGGGTCAGAAAATGTAAGATTTTTTTAGCTTAGTTATAAATACAAATGATAGATAATGTTAAAAAAATAATAATAAACAAAAACCAACCATCCAACCAGAAAAAACACAAAACAAGCCTGGTATTTTCATTCAGTCACATCTGCCCACACTGCTTCCACATGAAAATGACAAGACTGTAGAGTTAAATTAAAATGTGATATAAAAGACATTTCATCCAAGTTGAATCATTTGTAACAGACCTGAGGCTGACCCGGCTTTGTGTCTTGTTTGCTAAATCAGAGGTGTTATTTTTCTTATTGCTGTGCCCATGGGCCAGCAAAAGCCCAGGGCGGCTGCAGGCCATCCTTCCACAGTGACGTGCTGGAGGTCATTCTGTGGGAATGCCTTATGTTAGCATTACTGCAAAAGACATGATGTGCTAGTAGAGATGTCAGGTGAGAATTTCACAGTTATGATAAAAATCAGTACAAAGCCTGTAGCTGGCCAGCGTACCAGGAAACCTCTGCAGACTTATGCAATCCTGTTTGTTCCAGTTACGTCAATCAAAATTGCCCTGGCTCAGGGAAAATAAAGCCACTACAAACAATTATTTTCAAATAACAGAACTCCTAAAATGTAATTGAAGAAACTCTGAACTCTGCTTTATTTCCATATAAAAACCCCCAACATTCCATACATATTAGGGATTAGTCAGAATCCCCCTTCCTCCATCTTGCTTTCTTGTATAATTTACTTTTAATAACTTTCAGCTTCCTGAACCACAAAGCTCTCTTTTCTGTTTTGCTGCTGTTCACTGGGGCTAAATAAAATGCCAAGACAAGAACACAGGTGTGTTTATCCTGTGTCGGAGCAAAAGGAATTCGCACTCCGGCAGCAGTGGAAACACAGTCAAGGGGCTAATGGGTTGCTTCCAACCTTTGTCTGCTGCCGTGGGAGGTCTCCTAGAGGAGCTTGCTAAAGGACTTGAGCCAAAACTGCACCTTCACCTGCACCTCCCACTCCTACGTGCTGCCCACCGTGATGGCTTATCGTGGAGGGAATGTGATCATCCTCTTCCCGCTGTAGTAAGTCCCAAACTTGCGGAGAGCAGAGGAGTAGGAGGCAATTTCCCCCCAAGAAACCATCTGGCTTCGCTCACCATCTGAAACCTTATCCTTACAATCAGGGAGTAAGTGCCAGGGAGAGGTTTCAATGCCTTTCATCCCGCCGGTGTCTCCAAACTGGAAGTTTGGAAATAACACAATCGAGTGCAGATGTTGCAGTGCAGCTCTGCCTTACTGCAGTGCTGCTCTGACAAGGCCAGAAATCCTCCTTGTGCCACAAATGGCAACATGGAAGAACACGATGGAGCCGTGCAGCAGTGACGAGTCAGGTTTTAAGAAGCATTGGGCTCACTGTGAAAGTGGATAGATCTTGGGGAGAGATTTTTCAGTTGTTCAAATGTCATCAATTTCCACAGCAATTAGGTGACAAACACCTTAAAAACCCCACGAAGCACCGCTCCTTCATGCCCTGTCTTTCAGCAAGCAATGGCAGTGCCTATAAATGTTTTCTGTTTGTGTGTGAAGAGGGCTGAGACAATTGGCTTTGCTGAAAAAGTACTGGGAGAAATGAAGCAAAAGAAACTGAAGCAAAAAGAAATACACTTTGAACCCACAATGTAGAATATCTATATAAAGCATAAAAAATACTGAGAATATAGTGGTCAGTTCAGGTAACAGTACAATTTCATCTAACACCCAGCAGAATTATTTCCCACACCCAGCTCTATTTCTTCAACAGACACAAACAGTGTGCCAGTGTAGTAACAAGCTATTCCTGCTGCAGGATGATGAGACAATGGATCTTTGGTATATGTATAGCATCATATTGACCTGGAATATTGACCACAGAACTCTATCCCATTATGCCAGGAGTTGCACAAAGAGTAGAAAGTACTGGACAGGAACCAAGAGGCATCTTGCAAGAGCAGGGAGGGAAAAAACACCTGAACTGCCTTTGCAGTTAGGTGGAGAGGGATTTCTTTCCAGTCCTGGGAGGAAAAGAAAAAAAGCAGGTGTGAGACCTGATTCACACCTGCTCTTCACAACACTGACTACCCTCTAGTAACTGTCCGTCTCTAAAGAGAACTTTTCCAATGTAAACACATTTCCATAAGCCAATGTAAGCACATACATACCTACCATGAATTAAATCAGGTATCCTCCTCAGTCTTTAAATGTGTGACCAGTAATTCCTGGTTACAAACATAATCTTAAACTATGAACAAAACAATATGAAGGAATGCCTGCATAGGTAATAGGCAAATATTAAAAACACATGAGAAAGAGCTCTGTTTCCCAAAGCTAATCCAGCCGTTGGTCTTCCACTACAAACATGGTCGAATAGTTTATTATACTACTTTGAAGCTCATTGCTTATTTGAAACTGCCTCAGCATAAATGCTGGCTTTTCTGACCACATTTTTAACACACAGGCTCCTCACCAGATGTTTTTACTTGCTAAGGATATTCTTGCATATGGATTTGTTTGTCAGGAACATCCACAGAAAGTTTTCTGCATATATTGAAGAGTACTACAAAACCAAGCCCCAGGATCCTGGCAAAGCAAACACCTGAAAAATGGCATTCTTGCTGTACACACAAGAGTGGTTAAAACACTCTTCAAGAAAGTGGCAGCTCTGGACTTATACCCTCTCAGGTTGCCATTAGGCTAAAAGGGACAATCTTCCTCATCTTCCCCAAATCACACTGCTGCCCAGGTATATTAGACATAAATTTGTGTGTATTTGACTTCCTATCAATACTTCTGAGAATGAGCATGAGCATTGACCTGGGCTCCCAGGCGCCTTAATGCCTCCATTTTCAACAACCAATTGCTTTTAAGGTTCACTTAACTTTTGAGGGCATGTGAACAGCCTGAATAGACTCAAACTAAATGTCTCAAGTCATGACCAGGTGGAATTTAAATCTAGTGTAGCTCTATATATTCAATAGGAGCAGCTCAAATGTCGATTGCTAAATGCTTGTAATCAATTTTATACAAACATCAAGGAGAGAATTGGTAGAAAATATTTATTCAAAATGTTAAAAAACCTAAACAACAACAGAGCTCTGCTCATGAAGAAATTACAGGTAATGAAGTTACTCTGCAAAAAAAAAAAAAACAAACTTGAATTATGCCACAGAAGCCCTCAAATGCTTGGTTTTTTTTGCCCATCTAAGGCAAAATGCTCCCTGATCCTTTAATACCATACCGTCATAAAAAATTATGGTCTGCAGGGGCAAGAGGGGCGATTAAAAGGGGTTTTTTTGTTTGTTTGTTTTGTTTTGTGGTGTTTTTTTTCCTGTCCATCTGCAGGCTGGTGGGCTCAGACAAACATGCAGCAGCCGCTGAATTGGAGCCACACGAGTTGCCCTTCCTGGAAAGCCAGGGTGCAGAGGGCTTCTGCCTTCTGGAGAAGGTCCAGGCACTTCTTCCTGCTTCCCTCATGTCACTGGGAAGTCCCATGGAATCTTTTATCCCTGTCCCTTTTCTGAGGCAGGAAAGCCCTGAAAAAAACCCAGGTTTCAACCTCCTGACTATAAAATACGGACCGAGGCAGCCAGCGTGCCTGAGTAGGCGTATGCGTGACAGGAGAAGGCAGCTCAGAGATAGGGGAGGGGAGGACTGGGACAAAGGCAAGGTGAGTAGGCTGGCAGCAGCAAGACTGGGCAGGCCCAGCTGCAGCAAGGGTATGAAGTTCAAACCGGGTGATGCACAGCGAGGTGCAGAGGTTCTGGCCTCCTGTACACACTGCAGGGTGGCACCAGGGAAGAGCAAGGTCCCCTGAAATACAGCAGGGAGAGAAAAGCCAAGTCAGGAACATGACCTCTGAGCAAATAGCTTCCAAAGTTTAGTGCTGTGCCCAGAAGAGGATGATCTGGCAATGATGGTGGTTGATGGGGAATAAAGCAGACTCAAAACCTTTTTTGTATATCTTGCTATAAAAGTATCAGCAATTAAACTACACACCATGTCTCAAATTCTTCTTTCCAGGCATTATAATTTATAGATATTTTAAAAAGAAACCTACGCTCAATTTCCATCACATTATTTATTAGGCAATAAGGAAGCACAAATAGGGGGATCCACCACTTCCCTGCCAGCACAAGGCTCATCTGTGATCAGAAGTATTAACTCAAACAGTTTTAATGATCACTGACTCTCCAAACAACATTTTTTCTTCCCTTAAAGAGTTAAGTAGTCAAATGGGGAAAACCCTAAATCTGTTAATAAAGAGGCAAGCTTTTCTGGGGGTGCCCTGGCTCTCAGAAGCTGGTTTGCTAAATTATAGACACTAAAAAGGGAGAGAAACCTGCATAACTAAAACTGCCCAGGCACTGGTAACCTGGTCATCTCTTTCTCTGCCTCATGTGTGAGCTGAGCAGCAGCACACTCATCCAAATGGACAGCACAGCCCACTTCTACAGCCCCCGCCCCGTAGGCACACGCTAGCTGGAAGCGTCGTGCTTTTGATTCCGAAGCGTTAAGTGGGTCTCTCCCAACTCAGACCCCATGCAACAAGGCAACTGCTGGTTTTTCTTTTGATTTCCTGCATTTTCAGCAGTTTGCAGAGTTAAAATATACTCATTTGCTTAACCAGGACCACCATCTGGAACACAATCAAGATTAAGAAATCTGCATTTTGTGGCTTTCTGAACAAAGTGCCTTTAGGTATCTTGAATAACACACTCATTTTCAGCTCTGTGTCAGCAACAATTTTGTCTCACTCCCTCCATTTTTTTTCTTTTGTTTTAACATGAAATGCATTCAAACAGAACCCAAACCTTTCCAAAGCTAACAAGGAAAGGATTTCTTCCTCTGATTGAAGTGGAGTTAGCAAGGTTGTGATGAAGCACTGCATGCTAAGACCTGTACGGTGCCAGCACTGAACACGTACTGAGATGAGCGGAGTCATTGTAAAACTCTGGGCAAAGGGGTTGGGCCCATCTCTCTGCAGTCTGATGTGTACCGCATTATTTCAACAGCAGACAAACAGCAAGACCAGATTGTTTACAAGAGTGTGGAGGTAAATCTTGACAGGATTTTGTTTCTGCTGTAGTTAGTGATGACAGAACAGGTGATTATGAAAAGCGATTGAAGTTTTTCTTCGCAGATTGGATGATTCATAATTTCTTGTTGATGCCATTGTCTCCAGACCAAAGGCTGCTGGGAATGGTGAGAGGAGGAAGAAGGAAAAAAAGAGAAGGCACAAAGAGTAAGTAAAAAGAGTAAGTAACAGCAATATCTGCAATCCTAAGCCACCCCATATGCATTCCTTAAGCTGCACGTACAAATGAACACACAGCCCAACACACAGATAGGAACAGGAGTAAAGCATTTTACAAAATACAACAACAAGGCCTACATGGAAGGCAGAAGATTAAGTGCAAGCAATAGTCTAGACACTGGGTCATGTGCTTAAAGCCCACTCATAATTTTTCTCATTAAACCATCACCCGCTAAATGAATAACTCTGAGCAAAGCTCAGAAAAGCCTTTGTCAGAGCACAGGGACCAGGAAAGGTGTAGGTTAATAAGTGCTACATCCTCACCTGCCTTAGAATAACTAGAACAAAGCCAATGCAGCTGTTCCAGTTTACATCAGCTTAAGCTATGACCTGTTTAAACATTTTTGGACGGAGTCCAGTGATAGAGTCTAGACATTGTTATTCAGAAATAACTTGATATTCATCTTTTGCTTTTGTACAGAAAGGAAGAGGAAATGTATGTCACAAAGCAACATTTCACGCAGAACAGCAGGAAAAGGCAGGATGGTAACCCAATTAAAGGCAGATCAGAAATCTTTCAAAGCCCTTTATAAAGAAGCATAAACTATCTCCATCGTCCTGTGACTGAATGAAAAGAGGCTGCAAGGAGCAAGGAATCAGGTGATCTGCCTTGCAAAATTGTCTTCGCCTCAGAGAACAAAATTCAAGAGCCCATTTCATCAGGCTTGCCCCTTTGGCCACTGCTGCAATCTTCTGCTCTTATCTTCCTCAGTTGCTGGTCTGGCAGACCCAGCACTCAAGAAAATGAGTCTTGCTACTGTCTGCTATCTCACGTTGGCAAGGAAAAATCTAAGGAGTTTGCAAGGTCTTCTGTGTTTAGGGGCTATGTCAAACAGCTCCTCCTCCCCCCCCCCAGTTGCTTATCGGTAAGATTATCTGAAGCAAAACACCTTCTTTAATTCTAATATTTTCTATCTTTCTGGTCTTCATTGCCTCTAGGTCTCCTGGTCATAAAGTTTTATTTTTAGCTTACTTCTCTTTATGTAACTTCCATGGAAAAATTTAGCATGCTTCTTCCACACAAATATCTGCACTAAGAGCAGGGAGATGAGGGATTCTCTGAAAGGAACATCTGTGAAGTCTTTGTGCTACAGCTTCCCGAAGGCCCTGACATTCTGCCTCTTCCTTTGCTTCTACATCAACTTCTTGTCTCTTCCTATGCAGCTCTTAAGTGTATTTTTAGATATTTGAACAATTCAAACAGTTTGCCTGGAGCTAGCATTTAAACTTAGACCTATATTTTCAGAAAAATAGATTTAAAGTTAGAATGGTTATTGAGAAGTTTCAAAAAGGTTGATCTCCTGCTGACATTTTTATATACCTCATTTTTATAGCTGCTTATATTTCAGATGAAAAATGTGTACGTTATAAAGAACCATATCATCTGTTTCAAGAAAAAGAAAAAGAGGTCACAAAATTCTATCCTAAAATGACAGACTTTTATTTATTTACCTATACTTCTCAGCCTAAGCTTGGTGGGACTGCTTTAGACTACAATTTGATAAGATGCTCAAGTCTGTGTTCCAAGTCCTAGTACTTCACCTCAAACATTATGCACATATCATGACAAGCACTGGTTCAATAAAAACCCTTCAGTTTGCTAGTTCATTTTGATCAAAAATATTTTTGTACATCAACGTGGCAGGGGCAACCCGTACGCTGCACTGCATGCTGTCTTTTCTCCTGTAGCTGGCCAAAACCAGCATAAACCTCTTGCTGGGAGCATTTGTGAGCTGAAAAAAAAAGCACTCTCATAGTCCACACACTAATCTCATTCAACAGAACATGTTCTACTTGCAAGTGGGGAACCACAGCCTTAGAAGCTTCATGGCCACAGCCTTAGTAGCTTCATGGAGACAAAAACCAAAAGGTCTCAGCAGCTATCAGGATGGATACAGTGGTTGGATACTCAGGAGAAAAAAGGCTAAAACACAGACCCTCATCTCACACGTGTGTCCCATCTCAGATTGCAGGATTCTTTGGAAGACAGCAATCAAACTTGACTCATAGATTAGTTCTCTCTTGAACTAAAAGACCTCCATCTGTCTCCACCACAGCCTGTCTGCCAGTTCCAGGGAATCCAAACTTCCTGACCTTACTTAGGTATCTGTTGAGAAATTGTCACCATGAGGCATACGTAGACACTACAGAGAGATGAAGGATGGGGAACTCCAACGGACTTTGTCTGGAGAGGAAAACAGTGGTTCCAAGGACCTCACCCCTTCCTTGCTGGACAAACCTGTCTTAGGTTCCCAGCTGGCCTCTGGATGATCTGATGGTACCAACCTCAGAACTGAAGAGGCTTCCTCCCACAGACAAGGTCTACAGCTGGCAGCCAGGCTGTGCTGGCCCTTGACACTATCACGTTACGGGAGTTACACAGGAGCTGCTGGAAAGCCGTGTGTGGCTCACGGGTCACAACACAGTTGCTGCTGTCTCGGTCACATCTGCTTGCCATGGGGATTGCTGCTGTTACCGCCTGCCTCCCTGCTCCCCTCCACTGCTGCTATTTCATTCAGTTTCAGACTACTGGTACAAAACCAAACACTGCAGTTCTTGCTTTCTTGCAGCTCCAATCCTGGCCTGACTCTTCCAACAGCCACCTCTTCACTTTCTACTTGCAGTTTCTGCTGGTGCTTTGTGGCCGCGTCACACCTCCCATGCAAATGGTAGCAGCTGCCATCAAAACATTGGGATCTTCAGAGACTGCCACAAGAGCAGTTTCCACACTGGGACACCTCCCTTGCCCACACTGCTGGCAGCATACCTCTTCCTGGCAATTCCGTCAGATGTGTACTGTAGTGTCGAATTAGAGGTGACTGAGCAGAAGGAAGACCAGAACACCGGTGGGGTGACTTGACCTTTACGGTCAAGGAAAAGAGTATTTAGGTGACTAGGGCAGCAGATGGGAGGGCTCAGACAGAATGGGACTATGCAAAGAAAATCTGTGATGGGGCTGTACTGGAAGGACCACTTTTCAATGCATCTCCAGGTTTTCTCTGTGGTTATACGTTCTTATCTATAGCACTTGTAAGTAATCCAGAGAAACTTAGTCTTCTCATGGCCTCAAAATTGAAATCCAAAACAACTGGATATCTTTGATAATTGCGTATCTGGGCTTCAGCTCTGCCTTAGCAAAACAAGGAATTATAGTCATCTCCAGAAAGGTATGAAAATTAATTCAATAACATTAATGATAGTCCTGAGAACCACAGAAGAGCCTGCTAGGAAATTAACATTTGTGATTTTGGCGTAGTGTCAGACAGAACCCACTGGAACCTGTTAGAAGCTGCACGCTGAAACTGTTAAAGTTGATCATTCAGCAGACATCATCCCTCTTTTGCACTGAACAAAGCAAGCATCATATGGAAAGTACAGCATGCAATCGTGCAAGAAAAACCTGTATCGTAACACATAGAAAGGGTATAAACTACAGTAACATGGCAAATATTAATTCTGACACTTCTCTTCAGAGTTACTGCATTTGCAACTCAGTTTCCTTGTAATACAGCTTCTTGGAAGAATTATCAGTATATGCTAGCAAAAAAGAAATTCAAAGCAGACAGCTGGATGTCATTTTTTTCCCCCTCTAAGGAATGTCACGTTTGGAATGGCCCAGTGGGCAAAGGCGAATACATAATGGTTATTCAGAAAGCAATTAGATTCTGACCGCAGGGAAATGTTTTCTGAATGGATTGAGCTTTAATAGAATAGACCCAATAGTCTTTTTTGTTCCTGTATTTCTTATATAAGGAATCTTTTTTCCTTAGAGTTAAGATCTGGGTTAACGATGAACACATAATTATACTTTTCACACAGTTCTTCACTATGAACTCATAGATATATCTTAATAGTTACAACAGCTGCATTCTAAGACAGCTATAAATAAAAAAGCAGCTAAAGATATTTTTAGGTAAACAACTTTATACATGTCCTTAACTAGAAGCACAGTTATGCTAGTGAATTTTTCATTTACAGACACATGGTATCCCAGGAGTAGTCAGTGTTTTGGGCTGATACAAACAACAAAAGCAAGCAGCAACTCAAGTCAAAATTGAAAGGAATTTATTTGCCTTTGAGCAAATTCCAATGATTTAGAAATCTCACATCTTCTTGTGTTGTTTCTTTCAGTTCTAAGACATGAGAATTTACACTGTATTTAGAGAGCTAATAAATAACAGGCCTAATTCTGGTCTCAGCAACATAGGGAAATCTCAAAACAAAAGCAAGAGGGTTCACGTAGGTTATGTAAGCCAACACTGCTACCAGATCTCATCAAAGGCTAATCAGCAGTGGAAAACAATAAGGCTGCTATAAATCAGTACTTGATACTGTAAGAAAAGTTAAGGCTTTACAATATCTAATCTCATACCTCTATAATGACACACTGTAAATATCTACATTACCTGAATAACCAGCAATAGGCAAGATTATGTAGAAACACAGCACAGGCAGTACAGACACCAAAGGAGGGCAGAGGGGAGGGAAAAGAAAAGTTTTTTGTCTTTTTTTCTTAAAGACATCCTCGCACCAAAGACAGGCTGATAATTTGCCCCAGCCTGAAAGGTACAAGGCAATAGAGATCAGAAGTAGCTTTGCTGCGTAGCTACTGGACAAAACATGGTCTTTCAGAGAGTGAAGTCTCATTGGAGCAGCGATGCTTTTTCTGTATAAATTACTGGTTTTGTGTTGCTCCCAGTAACACCTTGAGGTTCCACTGAAACAACCCATTACTGCACCAGCTAAAAAGCACTGACACCTTACAGGCTCATTTTTCTAGGGGGTTTGTCAGTTCTCAGTTGTGGCAATTATGTATACGAGGGTTACGTCACACAGGTTTGAATACACCAGCTGTTGCTGGTCTTCAGACAGAATCGATTTCAAATGTCTCTAATTATGCAGCGAGATCAGGTGCTCTCATAAAACATTGCAGTGTTAGCTCAGCTTCTTGGTGCACCGATGCCAGTCTTCTGTGTTTGGTAGTGATCAACAGCTGAGGTGTAAGTGAAAATGCCTGAGGTTACATCATCTCCTTTTTTGATACCAGGTATAACATAAGGCGGATAAACCTCTTTTCTTCCTGTTTTATTACATTATTTCTTCTTTGTAAGCAACATTAAAAAAAAAAAGTCTTTGGTATTCAATACATTTCTACTTCAGAGCAGCCACAATACCTGTATGTCTGCAGTACAACTCACTTCTGATGTTTGTGATGCTTAAAAAAATAAAAAATAAGACTTCCTTGACTTGGTAGCAATATCTATAAGAATATTTAGTCTGTGTTGAACAGTATCCAGTTATTAAGTAGAAGAAGGGGCTTTTGTGTTGTTAGTGACATTCACATAGTGAATGAATTCAAATAATGGAGGTGGTTCATAAGAATGATAAAACACCTGCTTGGATAGACACCAAAGTTAAAACACATGAATGATACAATGAGTCATCAAGTGATAAGATCTTGATGACGTGTTTTTCCCTGATATGCACAGATCATAAAGCACATTTAAATGGAAATCAATACTACTGGGAAGCTGGTAGACAGAGAAGCGAAGGACATAATCTACCAGCCAGCTGGTCAGTGGGAGTGGTGGGAAGAAAATCCTTATCTCTTAATTCCCCGATCAGTTTTCTATCCATGACATTGCTGTAGACTACTGCCATTTAATGCTGGTTTTTTTTAAGATACAATATTATAAACACAAATGCAAAAGACTAAGAGAAAACTAATTCTTGTGAACTGTCCTTTCAAAGTATTATAATGCTATAATGAAAGCTTGTCCACTGAATCCTAACATCCTCCACATGACTAGTTCAGCCTTCTAGGAACAGGTGGAAGAACTATGTTTTATGATGTTCAAATAATGTGTCAAAGAAAATATATACCATCAATATCTTTACAGTTACTCTTCAGCATATTACCACCTTCAGAAAAAAATTACCAGAATTATGTTCTGGTATTTCTGAAAAGTGTATATGTTGTCTTCTAGACAAGTAATTTTTAAGAAATGCTGGAAGAATGTGGCAACTGTGTCTGCCTCTGTGAAACTGAACGTCGTGGTTTGCTGCCTCTTTCTCCTTTTTTTTGTAATGGATCATTTCATCAGAATAGTCTAGTGGATGAAAATGTTAAAAAGACCATAGAAATGTGTTCAGTCTCCCAACCTTTGCAGTCAGGCTGCAGTAAAATCAGTTGTGAAGATGAGAGGAAAACTGATCCAGACTTGAAAAGACTTAGCTTCTCAAATATTTTTAGCATATACAATATTTGTGTATTAAAGATGTTGAAGTTTACCTGGTTTATGATCTTCCCTCTAAATGGGCTCTGTCTGAGCCCATTGGGTTGGATCTTTGAAGGGCTGTATATGCCTGAAGTTAGACTTAGGTGATGTTTAGGTACTAACTTCAGAATAGGCAGATTTCAAAATTTTCACTTAGCACTACAGACATATGAAATCTATAAAGTTTCATTCATAGATGTTCCCAGCAACTTAAAATTCTGCTTCTGGCCCTTCTCAGTAACATCCTATTCCTCCTGTGACAGCTTCTACTTTTCTTTGGAAATATGGCTAGACAAAGAAGAAAGGGGCAACCTTTTCCCGTCTCCTGAAAAGTATATCTGGGCATTTTCAGACGTAATGTTGTTGATAAAGAATTGCTGTATATGGCCATAAGGATTTGTTGGGTTTTGTGGTTTTTTTTTAGCATGGTATAGCAAAATTAGTCATTTCTGTTTCCTTTTAGGAAGAGCAGAACAATATTTCTACTTGAGATATTTTCATCTTTCCTGGACGTGATAGGACACATCAGTGATGTAGAGTGTTTCTGAAATGTTCGCTGTGGTCATCCAAGCTTCACAGGCTACTTATTAAATAGAGAGAATAGCAGAGAAAGCAATTTCATGTCATCCATAGGATATAGCTACACAGCATAATTTTTTTGAAAGTCCTTCTATTGGATGATGTAGATACAGACAGATTTAAAAAGAGTGTTTTAAGAAGTATAGGAAGCTCCTAAACCAGTGTACTCTCTTTGTTCCTATTCCAAGCTCAATCTCTGTTCTTTTTAGATGCCCCAGCATCCTGGTTTTGGCTGGGAGAGAGTTAATTTTCTTCCTCGTAGCTGGTGTAGTGCTGTGGTTTGAATTTGTGAGAATAATATTAATAATACCCTGATGGTTTAAGTTGTGCTAAGTAGTGTTTATACTAAGTCAAAGACTATACAGCTTCTCATGCTGCCCTGACAGTGAGAAGTCTGGAGGGACGAAAGAAGTTGGAAGGGGACACAGCCAGGACAGCTGACCCAAACCAGCCAAAGGACTATTCCATAGCATATGTCATCATTCCCAGTATATAAACTGGGGGGAAAGCTCACTGGGGACCACTCCGTGGGAACGGACTGGGAGTCAGTCAGCCAGTAGTGAGCAATTGCATGGTGCATCACTGGTTTTGTATATTCTAATTGCTGTTATCATTGTTATTATTATTTTCTTCCTTTTTTGTCCTATAAAATTGTCTTTATCTCAATCCACTTTTTTTTTTTTTTAAATTCTCTCCCGCCATTCCACTGGGTGGGGGAAGTGTGCGAGCCGTTGTGTGGTGCTTAGTTGCCATCAGGGATATAAGTCAACAATGACAGTTAAATCATATCTGTTGTGAAGACAAGGAAAATCTGCAACAACCAACAATTGTAATGTCTCATGATATGTTAATTCATTATCTGAGTAACTACACCATCCTCTTGGGTATAAACCTTGCTTAGCGTTTCTGGTTCTTCTTTCTCTAATCTTCCTGACTTTTGCTGTATCTTATTCTCAGGTAAAATCTGAAATTTAACAGATTCTTTCAGTAAAATCACATTTCCAAATTCAACGCCAAAGTTTGCAGGTAGGTTCTTCGCAGATTAGAAGTTGCCTTCCACCATTTTATATGTGGTAAAATGTTGATTAATTTATTGTAAGAGTTAGTCTTGAAATCATGGGTCATCAATCAGAGGTCACAAATTAGCCATCTAATGTACTCTATGGGCTTTATCTTCTGTGATAACCCTGGAAAGTGTTTTACAGTTAATTTAATGCACTCCTTGGGTCAATTTTGAGCTGCAATTTGTCATGCATCATTAATTTACAAGTCTAAACAAGACCTGATATTAATTATTACTTCACAACAGCCAGATATTTTATAAAGATATAGTGATATCCCTGTTCTTCATCTCTCCCTGTAACTGTCTGGTTGCTGAATATTCGGTACTCAGTGCTTATTTCTTCTTGTAGTCTGAATTTGTTAGTCTATACTTACTAAGAGAAACACTACAATATAAAGCATGCAGTTATTATATTCATTCTTTAACCTCCTGTATACCCCTATAGAGAAGTGATCTGATTTTTTGAAATATAAAAAACCCCGATAAAATCCTAAATGGCATAAATGAAGAGTAATTATTAGCATTCCTAATTAGCAAATAGAAATAATAGTCTACATATACTCTCATGTATTTGTGTCTAGTCGTACCTCCTTCCCTGGGAGCAGTTCGGCCCCTAAACAGCCTGTTACATTAGGAAAATGGTTCTTAAGCTTAGGATTAATTTTTCAAAGCAATGGCCAAAGGGACACCATAATCCAGGTCGCACCAATAAATGAACTGCAACCAGTATCTGAGAGAACAGATGTCTAATAGTTTAGAAATGAATGTGAGTGGATAAAAATACCAAACTGTAACATGGCTCTAAAATTTTTTCTTTACATACTTAAAGAATGTGAGAATGTTTTAACTGTAGAGCTAACGAATAGCTTTGTAAAGGCTGCTAAACAAAAGAAAGAGGAGGAAAGACTACTGTCAAGAAGTTTTCCCTTACAGAATTGCCTGGAGAACATGGTGGGAGAGGTGAAGGCTCCTTCCTATCACACAGCTAAGAGGTGCAAGTTTCTTCCTTCATTGCAGCAAGTCCTTGGCCCTTCCTGCCACCCTGGACATCCTTTCTGTTACTGCAGGATACCGAGATGAAGACTGCAAGGACCACGCTGATCTCCCAGTCCTGCGAGTACAGAGCCCTCAGCTACTGCTGGTGTTGCGAGGGGAAGGGAGGTGAGGAGGAGAAAAGCACCCTGAAGTCAGGTTGGGTAGTAGCAAGGGGAAGACGCAGTCTTCATGCTGTATCCAAACAGCAGCTGGGAGGAGGTGCCTTCATCCTGCTGCAGAATTAGGGCTCTGCTCCACCTATTTAAGCCGCCTAGGTTTGCGTTTCCTTTGCAGCAGTAATGCAGCCTGGCCAGTTTGGCTGACCTCAACTGGCAAGTCTACAGCTGAGAGTCTCATTATAGCTCCTGGTGATATGCTGTACTTTTATAACAAGAGCTGAAATAACAAACTCGGTTCATGCAGGGGACAGAGCTTTGGATTCATCTCTGCTTGAGAGGCCTGGTTATTTATTAATTATATTTAAAGTTTTATAACAGCTTAAAAGGAATGTGAGCCAGAGGCAACACTTCTAGTGAAGCCTCCCTTGTGCAATGCTTGTGTAATTCTCTTGTTTTAGCTCTGGGTTGTGCAGCTATGAAAGGCTCCAGTCTGTTCCCTTCTCTAATGCCTCCACTAGTCCTGGTGATTTCTTCATTGTTTGACATGGGAGCGTTCTCACACACAGACCCCCAAAAGCACTATTGTGTTGTGAAATCGCAGTGTATGGGAGTCCAACGAGCACACTAGTGCTGGGAAAGGCAGAAAAATAAATAATTGCCCAATCACTTTCTAAGGAACATCTTCAAGATTCCTGCTTTGTGATACCCACTGTCCTGCTTTGAGCTAATAAATCCAATTCTGTTCAGTGATTTTTGCTTTCCAGTTCAGTCTCTTCTAAAGGGCTGCACTTTCTGAAGTCAGCAGCATGTTTCTGCAGTCAGTGCGTGCTACTGGCAGTGATAACACCTGATGTTTACAGTTACTGCCTGGGACTGGGATGCAGAAAGGCTGTTGCTGATATTTATTCCTGTAGTGACCAAGGCCACTGCTGGCTCTTGTGTGCCACGCTGGGGGTGCCGGGTAGTGACAGGGGTCACAAGGAAGTAAAAGGTTGCACCTCTGGGGGGTAATAGACAGGACAGGTGACCAATGAGAGTATTCCATTCCATATATGTCATATTTAGTATAAATTGAGTGATTATGAGAATTTCTGCCCCTTTTCTGCCATGGCCGATGTCCAGGGACGACTTTGTCCGATCTGCTGCTGTTGCTCTGGATCCTGAGTTACTGAATCCAGCTCCTGTATCCAGCTCCCGCCGCCGCTGAGCCTGGGGCTGCCCCAGTGCCTCCTGCTCTGCAGCATCAGTGGGGATTGCTGTGAGGGAGGGGAGTGGAGTTTGATATCGGACTTACATATAGTTGTATATAGTTCTTTACTTGTATCATTTCACTATTATTTCCATTATTGTTTCATTAAAGCTCTTCTAGTTTTTTCTTTCATAAACCATAAGTCTCTCTGCTTCATTCCCTTTTCCTTCCTGTTTGTGGGGGCAAGAGAGGGTTAGAGAGCGTCTGTCCGTGTTTAGTGGCCGGCCCAGCCCTAACCCGTGACACCCACTCAGTGAGACTAGAGCAAATGGTCTGCAAGCCACTTCCTTTCTTGAAATCCCACTCACCATAATAAGGCACCCGTGTCGCTGGCAGCTGCAGAACCTAAGCTTCTGTTTCAGAGCCTGACAAGATTAGAGTATTAAATAGTGGCATAAATGAATGAGTTTAGGTTAGCTAAGAATTGATGTAAACCAGCTCACTGAGTCAAGAAAGGCCTTCATAAGCATATGATTTGCTACGGCCTTTTACTGGGTACAAAGCAACCATCTACTCCGCAGTCAGCATTTCTGAATCAGAAATTCCCTGCTGTGAGTGGTCTGGAGTTCAAATCACTGCGCAGAGTGGGAACAGGAGACATTTATTTCGGCTGAGCCTATTTGGGGCATGGATAACGAAGGGCCAGACTCTACCACAGGACTACTTGTAAACGTACCTGGTGTTTATCACTCGGTGAGCCTACTCAGGGTTTCCTCTGGAGCAGCATCCTGAGAGCCTGCCCTGCTGCGGGGCAGCTGCTGGCATCTACAGCCACCTGCTGGCTTGTTCCTCCATCCTGAGGGCTCCTGCACCACCTCCTGCAAGGCGCAACGAGAAGACTGGGCGTCAATCTTGCATACCACCGATGTCTTTTTAAACAAACTTCACCAATTTTGAGAGCAAGTTCTCATTCTGAACACATCTTTTGAGATCTTTATTGCCTTCATGTTCTCTCTCTTTTCACGTACATCACCTCTCTATTTTATACAAGCCAAGAGTTATTTCCAGGCACTTAGCACATATTAGCTAATGAAAACATTGCAGTTTTGCAAAGCAGATTAGTATTATTAAGCCCGTTTTGCAGCAGAGAGTACTGAGAAATCAGGTGAAGGTTAAAAAACTCTTGTCTGATCATTCTTGCCTTCACAATTTGACACTCACTGGTGTTTCTTGAGATGATGGCCCCCAGGAAGGACAGCCTGGAAGATAAGCTGTGCTGCACCTTGTTAGGAATTATGTGAGGACTCTCTATAAATCATTTCACCCTCTGTCCTTCCTTACTGCCGAATTTAGCTTTGCAGGGGGGCGAGCAGGGAAAGGCAGGCCTAAGAAACCCGACATAAATTCCATGTATTGTAGATGAGCTGTGGGTTTTACTTTGATTAAATGAATTTGCATAGCCAGTATTAGCTATATCCTAATGCATTTTAAAAAATGTTAATCAATTAAGAAATGCTTAGAAAATTATATGCAAACTAAATAAAATACGGCATAGGAAGGCCTGCTTAAGGGAGTGGTTCTTGAGAGGTCTCTTCAGCTTGTTGTGTGTGGATAAGATGCCATCCTGCTTCAGCAAGGCCTTATCAAGATAAGCCAGTAAGTGACTGCTTTGATTTTTAGCAATGAAAGATATTATCTGTGCTTCTCGATTTCTTTTAAATTAACATGTAACTTTCTGTAGTAATGTTAGAGGTTTCATAAACAAACCCAGCAAAGGTAACAGATGGTAATTGGGCCTACTAACCTCAATTTAATATGATAATCAACACCTTTTGTTTTCTCCCTTCCTGTGTTGCTGATTGGGCCAGTTCTTCCCTATTCCCTGCTTGGTGCATTAACCCTTCAGTTACCCTGTTGATTTATTTTTTCCTGTGAAAACAAACATCTTCCTGGCTCATTCATTATGCATCCCTTCACATCTTTGGCCTTTGGTGCTATCGAAACGAATAAAACTGGAACACCTTGTCCTAGAGCTCTTGCTGTCTAAGGCTGTTACAAAAAAGAAGCAGATGAACACACTGACTGTGCTGGCAATAAGAAAATAAAAAAAGATGGCTGTGATCTGGAGTCTCAGGCCAGATTCAGTCTCTTCCTGCTGGTTCCCCTCCACAGGTATCCTCCTAGCAGTATTACTGAAAGTCTACTTCCTAACTAAGGTTCAAGCCTACACATCGTCCTCATCCTCTCTCTTGTATCTGTTGCCCTTGAGACTACTATTAAATGCTTGTCCTTTAATACCTTGTTGCAATAGACATCATGACTTCTCTGAGGAGGACTTTTCTGTCCTCTTTTTCTCTCAGTCTACACTTTCTTTCAAGAATCTCTCCCAAAGCTTTTCATCCCACTTCAAAGTGTAGCCCCGTCAAAACTTCCTGGTGTCCCTTTCCCTCCACCCTCAGTTCTCTGTCCTTGGGTGAACTCTCCTGCTGATGTGGATGTAGTTATTACCTCTATGGCAACTACCTTTAAAATACTTATCTATTGCTGATCTTCCGCACGTTGGTTTCGCATTTCGCTGCCTCCATGGTGCTGCATCCAGACAGACAGCTTGCTACCAAACTCACTGAGATCCAGAAAAGGAACTAATTAAAAAACAAACCAAATAACACAGCTTTCCCTAGATCTCTGGCCAGCAGCCAGTGTGTGTGTCAATTTTAATGTCTTTGATATTTAAATTTAGCTCTCTCTTACTGCTGATATCATTTGGCAGAAGGTGCACTTACAATTTATTCCTAAAGCTATTCACCAGGCATCTCTTTGCTACATTCAAACCTTCCCAGGAATTAATTTCTGTGAATAAAAAAACGTAGGGATGAGCAAACTACGTGCTGTCCTAATTGTCTAAAGGGATGACTTTCTTGTTTTCACTCTTTTCTTTCTGCTCTTTGTATGTTTATGCCATACTAAATCTTCCTTTCTAGCCAACAACTGTCATTAATTGTTCATGACAAGTCTTTAGGTTTCTTGGAAAATTAATGTGTGTTTGCGTAGTTCTTTCACAGAATTACCAGGAAGAGAAAAAATATTTTAGTAGCAGGACAGTATAAGTGTACAGCTGCTCTGCTGAAATGTGGTATCAGAAGCAGATGCATTATCTGCCTGAGAATGTTGTACTTCTTGGTCCCGGATTTGACACCAGTTGTGCAAGGTGGTGTGGACTGGACTAAGGATTTTTCCATGTTGAATGTCTTGGTATAAGATGAGAAAAAAACATTTACCTGACAGTAAGATTCAACAAGATTATTTCTATTATTTTAGGGTAGTTTTTTTAAGGAAACTTCAGCATTTCAGAGTTGTGCAAGTATTACCTTCATCTATTTCTTAACTTACAAATTCTTCTTCATTGATATTCCTAATTTCAGTTTTGAGAAGGATCTGAGAAATGAATACTCTTGGCTTATCTGCACTGAGTTCTGTAAATTTTTAAGATGCTACAGAATGCTGAAGTTAGATAACTGGGATTCAAGTGATTCTGTGTGATTTTAGGTGGTTTTGACCAAAATATAGGTGCTATTGGTTGTAATAAATAAACACATTTTTATAAATGAGAAAAGTATTGAGTCACTTAGGCATTGCCAAAACCTGAAGATGTTTATTGTGCCTTGTTGCCAACACCTATGTCATTACATCACCCAGATACTTTGAATTTAGACAGAAACCCCACTGAGACTGAGGGGACAATTTTCTTGCTCCTCTTATTTTACCTGCGGGTTTTGACATGATGTATACGCTGGCATGCAATTTCATACAGCCAGGGTTGAAAGAGTCTGCCTTTTTTTCCACAATATCTCAAAAGAGAGGCATTCACCTAGACTTAATCCTTCTCCAGTTTTTTCCCAGTATATAAGTAGTGGCTAGGAATGTGCTGTAATCACCCGAATATTCAGGGACAAAGTTCTAAACTGTACATACTGCTTAACTCTGCTTAAATATTAATAAGATTTGGGCACAACACTCACTTCTTGAATGAACTAGTGACCTTATTGCAGTGTCATACACATTGGCATTCCTAAAAAAAATCAGGTATGCCATACCAAACAGAACTTCCACAGGGGACCAGAATATCCTGCAGCACGCAGAGTGACAGCAAAGAAGAGAGAGCTCTGGATTTAAACCTTCTTCAGAATAATGGCATCTGAGCTTTAGTGAGTTGGGTGCCTTACCCAGGCAGCTGGATAATTACCCTGAGCATTTAGGGAAATGGTCAATTCCTGGCTATCCTTTGAAACGGCTGAGGACTTTCATTCTGACTCAAAGGAGTTTTTCCCGGGAGGAGAATTACACCTCAGGCTGCGCAGAACTACATTTCAGCATTCTGCAGATATAAAAATTCAGTGGTTCTTCCAGCGACATTCAAGAATAGTATTTCGCTGTAAAGTTCCTTTGTCTTTTCTGTATTGCATCTTTTTCGTACATAGTTTTCATTCACAATATAATCCAAAGCCTGTTAAATTTACTGGGAACTGTGTTGTTGCTTCTGCTGCTGAACTGCAGAGTTTTTCTCATGATCCTTTAAAAGCTCTGCAGAAATACAAGCAGGAAAGTTTCAGTCTGAGAAGACTGCTTGACATAAATTAATTATTGAACACTTATTCATATTCATAAGGGACCCAATTATCTGGGAAAGTCATAGTGATTAGCAAGGAATACACTGACATATTTTTCTTAAGTTCACCTTGATGACTAAAATTTGTTTCAATGAGCAAGTGAAAAAGAGGATAATCACATGGATGAGATAATAATTGCCAAACTAAAAGTGATAGAAACGCAACCGAGTGATTTTTTTCAGCAGGTAAGAAGCATAGAGTCATACGATAATTTAGTTTGGAAGGACCTCTGGAGGTAAGTTGGTCCAACTTCCCCATCAAAGCTGGGCCAAATTCAAAGTTGCATCCCTTAAGGCCTGCAGTGGACACTGCAGCATTAACAAAGCATGAAATGGGAAAGTCTTGAGCAAAGAATGTAGCTATAATTAGGTACAAAAGGCATACTTAAGGGTGGTTCTTTGGTGTTCCATCCAGGGAAAAAGTGTTTTTTGAAGTCCTCAAGCCGTCCTGTTTGGCTAGGCAGTGTTAAAAGTAAGCAAGACAAAAGGCTGAAACCTTATCTGAGTGCTTTAATTCTGATTATAAGGGAAGGTCTTTCAATTTTTGCTAAACTAAATCTCTGATTTCCTAGAAAAATGACAATGATTCAGAACAGCCATGCATGTAGTGAGTAGCAGCTGAGCTCTACCTAACAATTTAAGTGAACAGTTATAGTCAGCATGCCCCCCAAAACTCTGGATCGCTTACCGAAGGATCACTGCAGAAGTGCTTCTCAGGAGACACCTGGCTCAGGTCTCCAGGGATGAGAAGAGAGCTCCACAGCACAGATGTGTAGGGAGAAGGACCAGGCTGTACCAGGGTCTTCCTGAGATCTGCCTGGTGATGAGCAGCAGCGCTTCACACATAAATATCACGAAATGAAGCGCAGCACTTCCTTCTCACATGCACGTCTCCTGGTGTGTACCAGCACGTATATTCAAGCCAGAGAGTATTAGTTTACTCCCACTCCTGGGAAGGGTCACCACCTTGAGATTTTATCCAGGATACATTCAACCTTGTTACAGCTCTGCCCGCTGCCATTTATCTGACTCACGTTGAGGGTGAGAATCAAAGGTGAGTGAAGTTCTTGCAGGAGCTGACCTTGTTCAGACTTCAGACAATATTCAGATTGCCTCTATACAGCAAGAAAAAGCTGACTTGGTTGTTTGGATGCAAAAAAAAAGGTACTCAACATTTTCCAGGATCATTAAAAATTGGATTTTGGTTTCTACTATTTTCACATTTAGAACATTGCCATTTTTGCACCTGAGAAAAATTTGCAGCTGATTTGACAGCTGGGTAAAAACTTGATAAAGGTTCTTATGGAACAAATTGGATTATTCTTCATATTGTCTACAATTTATTTTAAGCCCCAAAACTGAGAGATCAGGAAACCCACTAACTTACGTGAGACTTTGTGAATGCCTAATTTCTCCTTACATTTGCTTCTTATTTTTGTCCTCATTGTTTGTTTTGTGTTTTGAACTACCCATGCCAGCACAGCCTGACTGACTGTGCATGTTTCGTTACTCAGGTCTGATGTACTGGTGATGAAATTTTGGGGATTTGCCAGCTATTCTATTGTCTCATTACGTGCTGTAACACTTGCTTTAAATTTGCAATTTAGGATTAAAAAGAATGCAAGTTAGAAAAGCATGTAAAAGTCTGATTAAAAGCTCTTTTTACAGTGGTAGCTTTTGGATTTATGTAAAAGCCACAGACTGGGGGTTTTTTTTTGTCCTTTCTGAAATGTTTATCAAAGCATACAATTATTTTTTTAACGTGAATGCTCCAGCATGGGTTTTATCAAAAGACTGCTGTAGGGAAGATTCTGAATAATATTTATCTGCTATGATAAAATTACTAAATTAATCTTAAATAGTCTATTTGATTTTAAAGTATCCGAAGTTCCAGACTACTTCCCTGAAAAGATCAGCTTGAATAGTCCCACAGCTCAGGTCTGTTTTCAACTGAGCAAGAATGTGCATAGCCAGAGCTATGCAAGATAAATTCAGAAAGGTTTTAGATGTTGGAACACAGAGGTTGGGGTATGGCCTGTAAGCTATGAACATCAACAACATGAAGGCAGAGGAAAGACTTATGGGTGTGATCTTGAGAAGAAGCTGAAAGATGGTCTTTCTGAGTTCAGGTCCTGGAGTCACACAAACTCACTTCTACGGGTGATGAAACTTCTACTAAGGTTCTTCTGCCTACATAGGAACAGAACGCATGCACATTTTTTGCAAATAAACAAGATTATATTTAGAGCATATCTAATTTGCATCAGCAATTTTTAATCAAGTAGAAAAAAATCCTTGCAAGGCTGTGCAATTTGATGACCCACTTGAGCGAAAAGAGCAAGACTAGTCAGTAACATCTTAGATGAAAATTTCTTCAGTAAATCTTGAAATGTTCTGAAGAGCTGGATTTCAGTTAGCATTTTGCTCTGCAGCAGTCACAAAGTAAACATCAAATTACATTTCTGTTTTTTCTCAAAGACTGATGAACAATGGGTGTGATTATGCACAGTAACGTAAGACTGAAAGGAGAATTGCTCAAACTGATCTTCAAAGCACGCAAATATTCTGGATACAGCAGACAAAGAAACTGAAAAGGTTTGAGAAAGAAATACATGAGAATCAGCAGAGAGTCTGAAAATGGACTAGAAATCTCAAATACGTTTGATACTGCTACAGCAAAGGCAAGACTTTACGTAATGGGAACTTCTACAGAGCTAATTGGAAATGCAAAAAAGAAAATTAGGAAAACAAATATATGAATTCCTGACATTTAGGAATACTTGACATGTGAGGTACTGAGCGACTTTTTTTTAAAGCAAATACATACTTGTGTGTGTATACACACATGGTTTATTTATAGATGGAAAATTTCAAACTGTGCGAAGTAAAATAAAATATTCATTTTGTTTCAAAAAAAGTGTTGATACAAAGTTTTCAGAGATAACAATAAATTGGGTTAAACCAAGATTTTCTTGGAGCTGCAGATACACCCCTTAGGTCTCTGACACATAGATAGTGACAGATTAAATCTGGCTGACTGAAATTGTTCTGGCTCTTGCTGCCTGCCAGACCTTTAGGGTGGGGCTAATGCCAAGGTGTTTTAGATCTAAAATCTGAAAGCAAGCTAACCCTAAACACAAGTTGCCTCATCACAGCAGCCTGAAAACTATGGTGGTCCAAAAGCTGTTTCATTTGCCATTTAGTTATCCCACAGCAGGGTGAGGCACATACGTGGGGTGGGCTGAATCTGCCATCAATTTTAATCTGCCATCACATTGTGTTCAGGCATTAAGTACAGTTGTGCTGCTGCCAGAGAAGAGGAAACTTCAGCCAAGAAATGTCATCGGACAAGACAAACTTCAGAAAAAATGTTCAGTCTGATTCGTGAGGAAAAATGAACTGAAAACACAAACCAGAGAAGCTGAAGTTTGTGGGTGAAATGAGTTCTGTAAAAGGTACTAATTTATCTTTAAATATTTAGCCCATCACCTGTATTTGGGAATAGGATGTAGAGGAGCCAAGAAATATGCTTATTAATGTAGCTCTTTTTCTTTACAGCATAGTAGCATGAATGTGGCTAAAACCAATTCGACCTTAGCTAATGACTTCTTTCACAGTAGAACTGCCCACTAATTTGGACACTCCTTGCATGGTCTGCTTGTCATTACAATCCGTTGCATGGTTTTGAATGTCAAATCAGGACTTCTCTGGGACTTTCCCTTCGGCTCTGGCTCAGAATAACAAGAACGCCTGCTGGTGTCCCACACAGGGGAGGTCAATGGACAGACCTCACTTGACTTGATTCTAATGACCATGTTTCATCTTTTTTACTCTCTCAGTAAAATCCCAGAACTGTTTTCTCAGACCAGATCTCCCAGAAATAATTGCATTGCTACAGCCCATTAGGTAATTATAGACGAGGATTCCTCAAATGCCAGAACATGGACTGTGTTCAGCCTGTGAGTAAATCAGCTTATCAAGGCCTGGCAAGACTGAGAAAGAACCAAGACCATAGGGAATGCTCAGTCAGTAGCAGGAGCACAGGAGGATGTCCTCTGCGTAGGACGGGCTCCTTGGGCAGCAGCAAGCATCCTGTGTCCACTTCCCTGAGGGGCAGACTCTGAGATCCCTACTTGTCCAGTCCCACTACCACTGGCTTTCCTGTCAGAGTACCCTGAGCTCCTCTCTCAATCCCTCCTCATGCCTGCATCTGGCCCATTAGTAAATAGCAAAAGATAGGGCTCATGTCACTGACACCCACTTTTAATAGAAGCACTTTGGCTTGGCCCAGAAGCTGTTGCCCAGCAACACATCACTTGCTTTCACTCTTGAAGCATCCCAGCCACCAACCAACAGGACTAGAGGTTGAGTGGGTAACAAAATATTAAAAAAAAAAAAAAAAGAATAGAATATTTCAGTTGGAAGGGACTTACAATAATCATCTAATCCAACTGAGCCTTAGGCAAGCTTGAGGAGTGGGCCCATGCAAACCTCAGGAAGTTCGATAAGGCTACATGTAAGGTCTTGCACCTGGGCTGGGGCAATCCTCAACATCAGTACAGCCTGGGAGATGGAGGGATTGAGAATGGACCCGCAGAGAATGATGTAGGGATACTGGGAGATGAAAAATTGGATGGGACCTGACAATATGTGCTCTCAGCCCAGAAAGCTAACCATATCCTGGGCTATATCAAAAGAAGTGGGGCCAGCAGGATGAGGGAAGTGATTCTGCCCCTCTTCTCCATTCTCATGAGACCCCATCTGCAGTACTGCATCCAGCACTGGAGTCCTCAGCACAAGCAGCTGTTGAAGCAGGTCCAGAGGAAGACAACAAAAATGGTGAGAGGGATGGAACACCTCTCTTTTGAGGAAAAGCTGAGAGAAGCCTGGAGAAAGCTCTGAGGAGAGCTTTTTGTGGCCTGTCGATACTTAAAAAGGGCTTACAAGAAAGGAGGGTAAATTTAGATTAGTCATGAAGAATTTGAGGGTGGTGAGATAATGGAACAGAACTTCCGGAGAAGTTGTGGATGCTTCGTCATTGTTCAAAGCCAGGCTGGATGGGGCTTTGATCACCCTGATCCAGTGAAAGATGTCCCTGTCCATGGAAGGGGGTTTGTACTAGATGATATTTAAAGGTACTTTCCAACCGGAACCGTTCTATGATTCTACGATTCTTCACATCTAAGCCCAGACAGTAGCAAGAGAGAATAGGTGGGAAACAGCTCTTAGTAAAAGTGAACTGCTGTAGGCAATAAAATGAAAGAAGTCCCCTTTTTCTAGGCTCTTCTTTGTCCCTCTGATACATTTGCTTCAGACTTGCCTTATTTTTTTCCCATTTTTCTTGCAGTTAGTATATCTTTGAGAGTTCTCTCTACAAGCTCAGCTCAGGTACTTGCTTATGGAGGAAGGCAGTCCCTCTTTTTTCCCAGTTGTACCACTGTTAGAGTCATACTCCATTTCAATCTGTCAGCTCTCAAGAGCTAACAAACTCATTTTTCACTCTGTGAGGCAAAGCTGCATGTTGCTTTAAGGCAGCATTTTCAAATAGGATGTTGCAACACTTGCCTGCTATTCTGCTTGTACAGCAAATCTGACATTTACAGGTGTCTGCTACAGTCAAGCACTTTGTATTTGAGACATTTCCTAATATTTCATTTAATTATTATCCCTTGGCATTTTATAGATGCTCACAGGGTATCTCAGGAGAACGAAAAGAACTCCTTCCTTCATTAACTCTACTTCCCTCTCACACTGGTAAACAGCTGGTTTTGAAACCACGACAGAATGCAAATTCATAGAATTAAGTTCCATGAGGGGACACAGTCATTTAAGCTGTCACATGTAATACACACCATCTTGTGTCAAGCAGTTACCTCTGTACTTAACCCAATTACTTGTGTTGAATAAAAGTGTAGCTTGTGATTGTCTAAAATATGTATAACGTGACACCTGATTTACAGACGTAGAGATGGCTCTATTGTCTCTCCTGAGAGTTGGTGCCAGGCATTAATTTCACTCGGCATTAAATATTTGGGCATTATTCCTCATCTGAATGACTCTGGATCAGTTGGCAGCCACTGCTTTTGAGCCACTGCTGCTTGATTAAAGTATCCCTTGGCACACGGGATGTTTTTTACTCAAAGGTGATTCTCTGTTATAATCCAGTTACTTTTTAGTCATTTATCTGACAAATTAAACACAATGAATTTCTGCAATATCTTACTGAAATGAATTTTCTCCAGTCTAAAAAGTTGGGAGTGATGCTCTTTTGCTCATCTTTTTTTCAATCCTTAAGGTCAGTTTTCACCCTTGAGAACACAAATTGCCATGCACCATTTGATATCATTGTCAGCAATGCCATATACTGCAGTAAAATAATTTTACTTTTCCTATGCGCTCTTCTCATTTATACATCCAAAAATTGCTACTTTAATATCTCTTGCTACACCATGTATATGGATGTTTAGTGATTTTCACAGTCACTTCTTTCTACGATACAGTCCCTCATTTTATACCGACTAAAGTGTCAAGAGCTTTGAAGACCTGTGACCCTAAAAATACATAAAGCATGAGATGAGCCTCAAATGCCCATTAGTTTTTTGAAAAAAAGCTGCATCTAGCAGTTAAAACTAAAAAAGCAGAAGAAGCTAAAGACACAGACTGAGAAGTCCCAATAAACAGAAATTAGTGATTAAGATGAAAATAAGTTAAATTCACAGAATCACAGTATCACAGAATCGTAGAATCATAGAAAAATTCAGGTTGGAAAAGACCCTTGGGATCATTGAGACCAACCATTAACCCTACACTACAAGTTCACCCCTAAACCACATCACCCAACACCATATCTAAACGACACTTCAACATATCCAGGGATGGCGACTCAACCACCTCCCTAGGCAGTCTGTTCCAGTGTCTGACCACTCTATCTGTGAGGAATTTCTTCCTAATGTCCAGCCTAAACCTGCCCTGTTGCCCTGGTTCTGTCCCTCATTACCTGTGAGAAGAGACCAGCACCAACCTCTCTACAATGTCCTTTCAAGTAATTGTAGAGCATGACGAGATCCCCCCTCAGCATCCTCTTCGTCAAACTGAGCAGACCCAGCTCCCTCAATCGCTCCTCATAAGGTCTGTTCTCCAGGCCCTTCACCAGCTTTGTTGCCCTCCTCAGCACTCGCTCCAACACCTCGATATCTCTCTTATACTGAGGTGCCCAAAACTGAACACAATACTCAAGGTGCGGCCTCACCAGTGCTGAGTACAGAGGGACAATCACCTCCCTTCTTCAGCTGGTCACAAAATTTCGAATACAAGCCAGGATGCCGTTGGCCTTCTTGGCCACCTGGGCACACTGCTCGCTCATATTCAGTTGGCTGTCAATTAGAACACTGTTGTGGTTTGACCCTGGCCAGCAACCAGGTACCCACACAGCCGCTCTCTCA
>NW_009704165.1:0-48187 GCF_000703405.1 Apaloderma vittatum
TCTGTTTTGGGAAGTTTCTGCGTGGAGCTGAAGCTGTCGTGAGGGAGAAGCCCCGCAGGCCCCGTGCGGGACCTGGAGCTGGGCCGTGGCCTTTGGAGGAGCGCGGGCCTCGCCTCACGCAGTTGCGGGTTTCCCGGGTTTGGTGGTTTGGAGTTTGTAGCGGATCCTCGGGGAAAAATAAGTGAGCAGCAGAAACAGAAAAGAAAATGAATCGATATCTTGAAGGATTCCAAGAGGTTCTGTGCAGGAATCGGGTGACCTGCACCGGCCGGGGCTGGAGGAGCTTTGGGACGTCACCAGGGCAGTAACAAAGCCCAAAAGCATTAAAGAGCTGAGACAATTTTCAGCATAAAGCCTGAGATACATACTCCTATGTCAACAAAATGCATTCGTTACATAAAATCATTTTCCCTTCTCTTTAAACACAGTGGGGGAAGGGAGGCTTAAAATATAACTCAAACGGCTTCAAACATAGCTCATCCTTCCAGTGCTCATTACCAGAATTATACATTTCGTGTCTGGCTGTACAGGACGATAGATGGATTTATTTATTTTTTTTGTACTTCCTGCAAAACAACATTTGCTTATTCAACTGCCTTTTAGCAATGGATATAATCATAATCCCAAGTGACATATGCAGTGAGAGCAACTGACTGCTTTCTCTTTCTCCAGCACTTTATTTCTAGAGATGCTGTGTTTAATTAGCTCCACCGCAGTCAGAGGAGCAAACAGGTCACCTCTGTGTCAGATCTCTGATAGTCGTCTTCCTCACCGCCACCCCCATCCCCTTCGTTTATTTTTACTGTTTTGCATGTTACAATAAGGTCATTAGTGTCAGATAGCTTTTTGTGTGTGTGTGTTATGTTCCAGAATGTCTGCACTTCGGGGAAGGGAGTGAAATAAACTGTGAACTCCAGCAAACATCGTCAGTGTGAGGGCAGGAACGTTTCATACAAATTCTATATTCAAACTGAATATCGCCAGAATTCTCTGAACAGATGATGTCGTAAGTGTTATAAAACACCAAGTTAGAAACCAATGTCAATTTTTTTTTTGTCTGGATTCCAAAATCTGTGGGATTACCCAAAACCAACTGTACCAGCTCATTTTCTTTTTCATTTTTTTTCTCTTTCTGCAGGTAGACGTTTTTTGCCATATCCTGTGAGAATCTGTCATTGGACCAGCATTCCAGCAGTAACACAAAACTGAACCAAAATCTTTAAAATAGACCTGCCACAAACGTTGAGCCACAGGGAAGCATGTACAGGGGCCATTTACGTGCAGACTACTGTTCTCTGATATTTTGCCTGAAAGAGAGCAAGCAGGCAGGCAGAGGACAGGAACAGGATGCATTTCCAAATTTAAGCTGCATATAAGCCATAGAACTGATGACTCCTGCAGGAAGCACTTTGCAGTCACTGACGAAGTGGCAAGGCCCAAGTGACTTAAATCCCATCTGGAGTATAGCCAGAGTCATGCCTCTTTGCCTCTGTTTCTCCTGCCCAGTTTTCTAATTTAGATAGCAATCCTTCTGGCAATCCTCTTGTACAGAGGGGATCCACCTGCAAAGCTATTGCTGTTTTGAAATCAGCTGTTATTCTTGAAAGAAAAGCAATGTTTTAAAACACTTGCAAGTCACTCCTGTCTTTCTCAGTTGCAGTATTCTTTGATCATCATTTCAGACCATGATAGGCATATCCCACATATTACAGCTTTGCATGTTATGTCTCTAATTTCACTGCCACTCTGTTAGGTAGAAGTTAAGTCTGGCATTTATAAAAACTGCTCAGAAAGGTATGCAAATATTTCCTATTTTTGTATAATTTTTAAGTGGGTTTCCAGGTTTGACAGTCTTGGACAAGTCACCTTTAGCTGCTGGTATAGACAGCTCTCCACTGGCAAGCTGACTGTCTGGCCCGTGTATCTCTGTTTATCCATTGAACAGTAACTGCACAGGCCATAGCAAATGTGCAGTGCTCCTGCAGTGCCTCGTTTAGTAGGTTTCATCTGAAACCATTCCCTCTCAGAGGATGCTACGACCTTTTCATGTGCTGTTCAGTGAAACATCTCCTACAGAATTTCCTGGACTTAGGTGGGTTTTTTTGGTTTCCTATCCAGAAAAGTCAGTCTTTCTGCATTGTGTTAACTTACCATTTGACTCCTCGTTTCCCATCTCTTTGAAGCTCTCTTTGTTCTATTGTCATAAAATTCACATCTCTATTTTTCACTGTTAAATAAAACCGAAGTTATTTGTCTCCATGGCTTGGCAATAAGAACCATAATATTTCTTCCCCTGAAGATTGCATGTAACAACATGGTTGGGGTGTTTCTTGCCTGAAAGAGAGCTAATACATGCTACATCTGGTAAAAGCTATGGGGGACTGCTGGTGTATGTACCCAAGTGCCCAAGGATCATCAGTAGCCAAGGACTCTGGCCTCTTCCAGCACTGACATTTATATGTTAGAGACTCAGGGACTTCTCTAAGATTCAGGATACAAGGAGAGCAGAAGGTTTGAAAAGGATCTAAGTCAAGTAATGAACCTTCTGCACAATACGAATCCTATCAAAACACACAATTGTGTCTTCGAACCATTGTTGTTTATGGTTGTTTTTTTTCCACATCCTTCCAGTTCACGTAAGTTGATGACCTAGGCTGGTGCGATATGCACATGAAATGTACTGGCAGGTAGCAGGAAGTACGTCTTAATGACGATCCACAATAAGCACAAATCATTCCAGCTGAGGTTTGAATAGCTTTGATGCAGGCAAAACTCGAGAAAATTATTCTTTTAGCTCTGGTGGTCCCTGCTTTTTTAAGCAGAAGGACAGTCAGGGCACACAGTCACTATATTAAACTGCACTGGGAAAGGTTTGAAATGCCATCTCTTTTGAGTCTTTCAGCACTAGCCAAAAGGGATGACAAGATTCACACAGCAGCCTTGGAGGTTTAATGGCTTAGTCCAGGTGATATTGGGGCTGCAACCATAGACTAAGGTTAGTAGCCAAGCTATTACATTTAAAATTAATGTATGTAGTGTAAGAAGACAGTCAATGCAATAAGGATGTACTCGTCTCAGAAAAGACCATCTAAACGAGAGGTTCAAAGATGGCAAGTGACATAAAGAAAGAATCATTTCAAAAATTAGCAGCTGTTCTACTTCATTCTTCATTCTGAAAGTAATTTTACCTGCAACTGCCAAAGAGGGAAAGGCCGAGCTCAATACATTCACATTTACAAACACCTTGCCAGCCTTTCTTAAGTGGTGACATTTTCAAACATAAAGTGCGTATTGTTTACGAGCTTGGTGGGGTCAAACCGTTTCAGCAGTTGTTTAATGCTTCTCAGCCCAAGCTCCAGGTACATCCAGAAACACTACTCAGTATTTAAGTCTTGCTATTCCTAACATTTTAGAGATGCTTTTTTACACTACCTGTATATAACCTTCTGCTCTGCAAATGATTTCCCACTGGGCAGGCCCCTTTATAACAAGTATAAAAAAAAGCCTAAGTTTTTTATTCTATTTCTTCCTGTTATATTTAGAAACAGACCACTAGGAAACATGTTTTTTCTTTAAGGAGTAGAATTAAAAGTAAGGCATAGATTGTAATAAACTGAGTATCTAAGTATGGTAAGCTTGCAAATAAAGTTACAACTGCTGCCAAAATCTTCCTAAAGATATGACCAGAATCCAAAGGTTTAAAGTTAAGCAAGATAAATTTTATGTATTTGCATTCAAGTCACTTGAGAGCTGAAGATTTATTTCAGAGGAGGAACAGGAACTGTAAAATTAGTTCAGCGAAACTGAAATTACTTTTTCTTAAATTTTTTTTTTTTCCTGAATTTCAGGTACCAGCTGTGTTTTGTATATAGGAGCAAAAGCTACACAGTTTGCAGCCATTTGTCACTGTTAATTGCTTTCAGATGAGTAACATGGTGCAGCAGCCAAAGCATTAAACCAGGATCCAGAATACCAGTTCCTGGCTGTTTCACAACAATTTGCAAGCACAAATACCTCTCACATCTACCATAATTCCCCATTGTAGTGTGGTGAAATCTGGGCTAGAAAGAGAGACAACTAATTGGGCAGAAATTGCAAAAAACACTTAAGGATGGAGGACTCTCTCCCTCTGCACTAACACATACCTAGCTAGTTAAAGAAAATGTCAAATAGAAAGGAACTGTGTAGCCAGAACAGAATAAGCGTATGGTTTAGTCTGTAGTTTACCGAAGGTTCATGTTACATCTTGTGAAGGTCTGGATATCCCCTTCTCTCACATTCATGTGAAATTACTTTATTTACTACATAACTTAGCCTAGAAAGGCACTTCTTGCATAACTTAAAGGTCTGGCAAATGTCCCTGAAAACTGACTTTAAATTACAATTTAATGAACTGTCCATGACACAGGAAAGAGCAGAAGAGAAGTTTCAACACATTGAATTATTATATGATATGTCTCTCTCTTTAGGACACAGGAGTAGAAACGAATGGAGATGAAGAGGAGAGCAGTGATGTGCCAAACACTCCATCCCTGAAATGAAATGGGGTCAGGGCTTCCTTCACTGCACACCTACACAGTACCTGAAGAGGCACCAACCTGAGGTTGGGACTCTGAGCAGTGCTGAAATCAGCTTTCTCTAATTATTCCCTAGAACTATCTCTTGCAATCAGAGGTGTAGGATAACAATGATTTCATAAAATCATCTCTTACAGAAAATCAGAGATGTTCCAAATATAGCTCCAGCTGAGCTCCAGATCAGGGAGACAAGCAGTGTATCACCTTCTGCAGATTCTTGTACTTGGAAGGTGCTGTGATCATGCAGCCTGACTCCCAAACCAAAAAATATCTACTACCCAGTCACACATCTAGCCATAACTTCAGACCTTCGGTTAAGCAGTAGTATTTCTCCAGTGAATGACTGACCTCAGCATATCAGGATGGGATAGAAAACTGGTCGAGAAGGCTATTGATGTTCTTTGCCAAGACATAGATACTACAAGCATCTGAGATCTTAAGCAGATGTATTAATGCTGTACTTAACTAAATGGAAAAGAGAAGATGCTTTTAAAATACATATTTAATTCTTTGAATTTTCCGTCTTTTTTAGAGTGACTAGTTTCAGCCCATTTCAACAGAAAAAAAAAGATGAACAAAGCTGATGAGGTGAGGATCCCTGCAGAGACAAAGTGATTATGAAAAAGTCAAGTGAAAAAAAAAAAAACCAGAATCAAAAGAGATTAAAGTAATTACTTCAATGAAATTGTCCAAATCATATTAAGGCCTAATCCTACAACTTCTTACCTCCAGTAGGTTTCTGTGCTTTGCATCACTTTGCAGCATGTAAAAGGTAGTGGACTGAGGCATTCAGAAGATTTCTTCTCTTATCCTAATGCTAAATATCTGGAAATGGTAGTGAGGGAGCCGACAGCATCAGTAGCATAACTAAATATCTATATGTACAGGATAAAACTTGTTAAATTTTTGCATTTTAATCAGTTGTACTTATTCATGAGTACTGTTCATATATACATATAACTGTTTATAAAACAGCAAACAAATGTTGTTTCCTTCCTTTCTTTTTAGTTAGATACCTATGAACAAGTTATTCTTGACATGCACGTGTTACAGCAGATGGCAAGTGTTATTATCCCTACACTTCCAACAGTTACAGAAAGGGGAAAAAGTCATATGTACTTCCGACTGTGTTTTATTTTAAATATAAAGATAACGACAAAATTAGCAAAATTAATCTGTTAGCCCTTTTGAGCAATGGAAAATATTATCTTCCATCCAGTAACGTGAGGAACACAGAGCTATCAGGTTCTGCGTAATTAGAATAAATGTAAAAGAAGTGCAATGAATTCTGAATTCCTTTGCACAGAACAAAATTACCATTAAACAAAATAACACTGCATCTAAATTCAGGGCACAATCCCAAAAAGTGCAACTACCTGCCTAGAAACTCATTTTTAAACAAAAAGGGAAATGCATAAGATTGCCCTTAAGTTCTAAAAAGGTCATGATTTTAAAAAATAGCCTGCTAGTACAGCTTTTTAATATCTAGGGCTACTTGAGGCATTTGAATGATCTTTCTACTTGTCATTTTATTAACATAAAAGCTCTTGAATGGGTAAAAATGTTTTGAAGTGGGGCACGCTTTTCAAAACCATAAGCCTGGCTGGTAGGTCTAGAGAAATCATAGAATCATGGAATGTCGTAGGTTGGAAAGGACCTTAGAGATCATCTAATCCAACCACCCTGCCATGGTCAAAAATCATTTATCATAAAAAAATTATTTTCTCAAAGAAATCATTTCTCATATTCTGTATAAAACATATGACAGAATTTCACTAAAGGATTCTTGAATGACTGTGAAGTTGATATTGTTCACTGCAATACAGTACTTTCTAGTTTTTCTTAAGAAACAGCCGAAATAGGCTGAAACTTAAGCAATAAGGGCTTTTTTTTTTCTTCTTAAGAGGAATGACCAGTTTCTCTTCCTTAAGGTTTGAATACATCATAGATACTATGGCTATTATTCTTAGAGACTTAATTCTTATCTTGTTTACCACAAGATGAACCACAGGTAATTCCATTGCATTTCTACCAGGGACATCAAGTTAATTCCCAGTTACCACTATTGTACGTTCCCAATATCTTGCAATATGTGATGCTGGTCCAAAACAATAACCATGTTCACCCAGTGCTGGGATCGGAGCTGGTATTTTGATACAAAACTCTGCTATTCGATATAAAGTCACCAGTTTGGGCTGCCAGAAATTTCATGCCTACCCTTTATGGGAAACATGGTCTGTCTGAACCTTTCCCAAGGATTCGAGTTAATGCATAAACCAGACATTTGCCAGTGACTGGTGTGGACACTGTGCTGGTGTGGACACCAAAATTAGAACTGGCAAGACATCTGTTGGGGCTGAAGTTTAGATTTTACTTCATAAACTTCTCTACTCTCAGCTGAGTTGAGAAACCCAGTCAGGACACACTAACGCTCTTGCGTATGGCGATGAAGGAGACATTGGTGATGAAAGTGCAAAATAGCCCAGAGCAGGCTTCTGATGCCCAGAGGCATGGAAATACTGCTCCAGGTACCAAACACTAATCTACCATAAAATTTCATTGACATAAATCTCCAGCAGGACAGTAGAGTTTTGTTCAATGTGTTTCCTTTCCCACACAAACCCAGGAAAGTTTGTTAGAAACAGTCTATGACGCAATTAAGGTTTCAGAAGGTTGATGATATTGTATCTGCTCAACAAAAAAAAAAGATTCCCTCTGTGTTTCATGGGAGCTCTGGGTTATCAGTCCAAAGCTGAATTAAATTAGAAGTGATTGGGAGCTGTTACCATCTGTTGAGCATGTGGTAGCTTGTGCTACATGAGTTAATATATTTTAGCAGACAGATGGGCAGAAATGTGCAGGCCTTAGTCATTTAGCACCCTCGTTAGCAATCTGAATAGAGACATCGGGAACATGGAAGGCATGGGAGTGAATTTCTTTTTAATTCCATGACAAAGTCCTCCGCATTGTGCTTTTAGCCTTTTTCAAGGATGTTTCCACGACTGCTTCCTCTTTTATATATATTGTGTGGTAAGAAAAGCATTGTTCTTTCCAGGTCCTGTCAATCTTTGTCCTTTCTCTTTCTCTAAAATAAAATCTAAAAAAAAAGAAAACAAAACAGCAAAACACATTTCTGTTCATGCCTTCAGGTGTTAAAACCCACACAATTTTTTTTATGGACTGAATGTCACAGCAGTTAAATAATGATGATGTGGAAGAACAGTGCCGTATCAACTATGATTTAATGCTCTCTCTCTCTTTTCCCTCTTTCCTCCCACCCAATACCGCTTTCCACGTCTAAAGTCATCGATTCTCCCACAGTGAAACTATACCGACAAGGAAACCATTGTTTAATGGACAACTGCACTGAAAATTAAGATATTTCTTGTAAAGACTGCTTTGTTTTAAGGAACATTATCTATCTTAACTTTACACTCAGAAAAATCCCTTTCTTATACAAGATAGTCTAATGGAAAGGAACTGTTTTAAGCAGGAATAAGGTATAAAGCACTGCACAGGGATTAAGGAGGCACTGGTTCAGTTTTGTAGTTAACCTCAGCTTTTGTGTGCTCCTTCCCTCTCTGTGCATCAGTTTCCTCATCTACAATTGGCAATTGTTAATCCACAGAACCATTTTCAAATTCCCAGAGCAAATGCCATGTCTTTTAGGTTTCCCAACATCTCTTTCTTATCACTTAGTTGTATTTCACCATGCCTTGGATTTTGGAGCAAGGAGATTACCTTTTAATCTTCAAAACATTTACTACATTTTCAGAAATATATATATAGTTTCATAAAAAATTCTACATCAGAGAAATGTCAAGGTTGTGGAATCAGTCACTCAGCATTGCGAAAGGCTTCATATGCCCTTTGCATACCCATATTTTTTAATCAAGTCCAGCTTTCCCGGATCCTGTTTCTGTATTTTAATAAAGACCAGAAAATGTGATCTCTTCCTGAAATCCTTTTTTATTGCTTATCCTGAAAGTGTGTATAGTAGGTGTACCAAAAAACAAACATGATAAGAGTAATTGAAGGCTTCAGTGCTATGCATAAAACAAGGGCACAGCTTCAATAGTTCCTCACAAAAATTTTCACATGGGAATTGGCTCTCTATTTCTGACCAAGGCAATTCTCAGTGCAGTGCAATCAGAAGAAAATCTGCTGCAGAACCAATTTACCAGGCCTTAGAACTGGAGCTACAGAACCTTTTAATGTATTTAAAATAAAAGATTTTTTTCATTGTATTTTTTGAGATTAATGTATCTCACCAAATAACCAGCACAAATAGTGCATAGAACATCTCTTGTCTACTCGTTCAGCAAGGTAATACAAAATAATTTTCAAATTTTCAAACTGACAGAAGACTCTGGGCTAACGGTATTAAAGACCCTCTTGAGGACTCTCCTGCTTTCTGGGAGGTGGGCAACAGAAAGCAGAAGATTAGTATGAGCTTTAGTAGAACAAGGTGCAGGGTTGGTTTAATAGCTTTAAAAGGTGCAGAGTTTTATAGGGAATACCAAATTAGACTCTGGTGAGAGTCTAACTCTGCACACATTCGAGAAGGGACAACATGAAATAGCAGTCATGCAGGTGATAAATGAATGGACTAATGTGCCACCATTGTCCACAGAGCTCACGAACTGCCCGTCTTTCATCTGCAATCTAAAACAAAAGCACAGACTGGTTATGCACTTTAATCTCAATAGTACTTGTCTCTAAAGGAAGGCTTTAGCCCATAAAGCTCAAGCCAGATTCCGTTCTGAGTAATTATATTCTGCCTACAGTAATTATGTTCCTTTTGCAGTTTCACGTGGAACTAATGTCCACCCACTTGCTACACTGAACTACTTTATTGCTGTGCAGTTGCTAAGAGTTGCTGGAGTGGGAGAGGTAACCCAGGGCCAGAGACAGCTGCCATGCACGGCATAAGCACGGGGGCAAACCGTTCCCTGCCTGCTGACCCGGAGTCTGCACTGCAGCAGGACACACCGCTGAAGGAAGGGTTGTAGTAGTACCTGTAGTGCCTGAGCCCACGGTAAGTCTTCCGTGGAGATGACCTGTCAATACCTCACTAAGTGCTGTGGGATCTTACAGAGGGAAAGGCACTCTGTACCAAGTGTAGTGAGCTCAGTAGTTACTCATTGAGTGTAGCAGCAGACTCCTTTGTTGTAGAGAGCAATGCAGGGTGCTAAACACACAGAAAGCTTGAAAATACACCAAAATGGCATTGACTTCCCTACTCTTAGTGAGGGCTTCCGATGTCATTAAAGGCTTTTACCAGCAGCCATTGAAGTTAATGGATGTTTTTGCATGGACTTCAGCAGTTATCAGAGCAACCTTTAGCACTGTCATTCTGCCTCATGACTTCAGTATAGTTGGAAAAAAGCTCAGCTGAAGCATTGCGTCAATGTGAAATTCAGAAAGCGCATTCAGTGTAAGCCCTAGGAGGATGTTACTGCTCTGCTTAAGCTGTGGAAACTGAATAACTGGACAGTCTAAGTGTAGGTTACCAGAACTGCATGTGCAATATGGAACACTTCTGTCTTCCACAAATCAAAAATAGCACCTGTTCTGCAGGCATTCCCTGAGCAAGGAGGTTTTTAAATTTCATAAGGAAAGAGAAGAAATCTTTCACTCAAAAAATGATTGGGTACCTCTATTAAGGACTCCCTAAATACCACTTTGTGAAATGCAGCAATGACTGGCCTGTTGCAAAGTAATCTATAAACTCCTTCCAGTGCTTTTCTGAACAGCATTTGGACACAAATCATGTAGAGGATCTGCTTTTTAAGGACACACTGAATGCATCAGCTCACTCACTATTACATCTAACTCAAGTACATTGTCCTCCTCTTTCTCATGTTCCTCAACAGGTAATGTCAATTCTCTAACAGATTTCTATCTTGCTTTTACAAGTGATTGTTGCTTAGAGTCTGTTCTACCTAACTACTAGTTACTTATAAAAAATGTTCTGAACTATCTTTCAGTAAGAACTGGAATATTTTGCTATATCCTTGAAAAACACTGTAGGACTTTGCCTAAGATTCTGTAAATAAATACTTATAACAACCTTGAATTTAATCATTAACTGTCTGTAACTGATTTTCTACAATTAATTATTTTCCTTGCTCTGTTCATTATGTCCAGTTATCTATGTCTGACCATTTGTAACATTCTATTTTGTTCCTGGGTTGTTTTTATTGTTTGTTTTGGTTTGTTTTTTGTGCTCGTTGCAAGTTAAGGCTGTCTTGAGTACTCAGTATGTAAACCACCTGATGGATTTCAGTGAGGCCCAAGTATTCAGACATAACCCCATGGTTTAGCACCTCCTTGGTCTGGGTGCTCTCCCTGTATGTATTCAATACATCAACAAAGGTTTTCATTAGCATTTGTCTCAAGATATTTTTGCTGCTAATGAACACAGGTTTACATCTGTCTATTGTGTTGATGGGATCTAAGAATAAAATTTAATTTTGGTAGTGCAATATCACAAGAGACAGAAATCAGCCAAAGCTGAATAAGAAGCTGAATAGTAGATACAAGTAAAAAAAGGAGCTTAAAATAAGAGAACCACATGAATCAGATCTATTTGTTATTTCAGCAGCTGTCTCCAATTTAACACTATGAATAATAAATCAGTCACAAAAACTAAATATTCAAGAATTATTATTAAATTCTACCTATCACAAGTGACTGAATATTATTCTGTTACAATTAAAAGCCATTATAAGACATTATAAAGTCCCTCTATGGACATTGCCCATTTTGGCTACATAGGAGCAAATGAATTGAAAGAAAATGCTTATATAATGATAATACACTATCTAAATAAATCATGCCAAATCTTCTAAAGGAAGAAAATGTATTTTCTTTTTTTTTTTTTTTTTTTTTTTGTGCACAGTAATGTCCATCCTAACAATCTTCATCTATGAAGCACTTCCACCTTACCTGGAGTCCCCAAGCCAGGTTGCTGCCTCTTCATCCTCAGCAGCTGGGACTGTCCCCTAGCTGGAACCCATTCATCTCTGCTCCTGGCTGAACATTTTGTAAGAGAAATGAACTGATTGAAAACAAACAAGATACTTGGGGAAAGTGCCAAAAGACCCATTCCCCAGATTCTCGTTAGCTCACAGCTGCACAGCCAGGTGAGGAGATGGTAGGAAATAAGCAGGAATTCCTTTAGCCAGCCCTGCTCTAAATGATTCACACCTCAGAGGGGCAGGCAGGGCCTTTCCTAAACCTTCCCAGATCCCCCGCTGCCTTGCCCATCCTGCTTTGTCACAGGGCCACATCCCAATGAAAGTCCAGCATAGATCAAACTAAGAAATGAGAGCCAATCCATGATAAAGCAGAGTGAGTATGATTTGACAAATTGTTTTCCTTCTGCAGGGAGAGGATAGTATTATTCAAGAAATGTGAACCTTACCAAATTAACACGCACCCTCATTTGGTCTGTTTTTCAGACTGAGGGCTTTAACATGTAAACAATTCATTGCAGAGGAACACCGCAGCACGAGTGAGCTGCAAAGCATCAACTCTCCGTTTATTGTGAGGCCACGGATGGAATCACAGAATCACACAATTGTTGAGGCTGGAAAAAACCTCTGAGATCAAGTCCAGCCTATGACCCAACACCATCATGCTACCCTACTTTTACCATTAAGCATATTGCCTTTGCCTATTAGTTCTCTAACTCTATTCCATGAAGAAGCTGAACCAACATGATTCACAGTAGTTTATTCTTCTTCTCTCATTTTTCTCCTTGTGAACTTCTTCATCTAAATCACCAGCTGGCTTCTTCCCCTTTCCCTATTTCTGGTCCTGCTCCCTTTTCAAGGCTGTTAATATTCAGAGTAGTTGATCTACTCTTCTCCCTTGCAATGAGACTTCAATATTGGCTGCTGGGCCACGTTACTGCTGGCCTTTATGTTACGCACTGCTCTGGGGCTTTCACAGTAGTTAAAAGCCTGTATTAAACTGGTCCATTTGCTGCTTTAAGTTTTGCATATGCTTTTAGCCAGCACTGCTTGTAGAATCTTATGAAGTGACAGTCACAGGCAGGGAGGTGAGCTGTTTTTCTACTTCTTTAAATGGTTTTAAATGAAGTTGTTTGTCCACGGGCGCTAGCGGTATGGGATGTATAGGAGCCTTCTCATTTCCCGTCTCTGTTTCTCTCCAGGCTTTGTGGCCGGAGCCCCAAAGGTGAGTCTCAGTGCCCATATGCTGATGGACACTCATCAGCTAATAGAATCTGAAGACAGAATATACATGTATTCCTGAAATACATTGTGAATATAATCTCCATATAAGCCTCTTACAGCTTTCAACATCTGTTCTGTTGAATGACATTTTCCCTGATGCTGTATGTTTCACAAATAAATCCCTCAGTAGATTATTAATGTAAAAGTGTAAGTGATGTCTTTTAATGCTGATTGTGTACTTTAAAAGGGTGCTTGTATGAAGGAATGTTATTCTGTATTTTAAGACCACCTGTTAGCCAAGAATATTTTGTGGTTTTCCCTTGCCTGAAAACATTAGCCCATCTCTTTTATTGTTCATTTCCTGACCCTAGTCATTTTTACTACTGTAAAGTCCTTCTAAGACAAGTCTTAAACTCACTGAGCACATGGAAAAATTATATTGACTCCAGCATGGCCAGGGTTTCAGTCCTGATCTCCGGATTGTTTGTGACATAACTGCTCTGCAGTCAGTAATTGGATAAGCATCCACATTGGATAAGCATTAGCCACATTAGTTCTGTTTGCAGTCTATATTGATTCTTAGAAAAGAGACGATGTCAATTAAAAAAATAACCTGTTTGTGAAAAAGGAGCTAAGTACAGAGCTCAGAAAAACCTCTTCCCTCATTAGATTTTTTGCTGATTACATTACTTACAGCTTTAGTCCCCTGGTTCAATCATTGGACCTTTATATTTCACACTGTTTCAGCTGGTTCTGGGCTCTGCAAATGCTACGGCACAAGTGCCTACAGAAGATAAATTTGTGTCTGCCTGTCTTTGAGCAGCAGCTGTTTGAAGAGATGTGAGATAAATTTTATCAAAAAAAACTGAACTAATGTTTATTCACCAACAGGTTTACAGCAAACAGCAACAGTAGCCTAAGTCACAAAGGACTGAATAAATCTGATCTTAGATAAATTTTTGGCCTTTCCTGGGACAGCTGAGGAGAGTCAGAGCATGGCTGGTTTGAGCAGGCTCTTCCTCTGGGCAGCTCAAGCATTTTGATTCACTATCTCCTGGGTTTAGAACAAACAGCAGCCTTTTCCTAGTTATGTTTGGCCAAATCCCAATCTTTTTATTTCCATCCCTCTAGCGTTGTCCATTTACGACAGCAGGCCTTTAGCGTTGTGCCCAATTTCTATTGAGCCACTTTATAAAGGGTTGGGGAACTTGAAAATTTTTCTGCCAGCCCTGGTACATGACTCAGCATGGCACAAAGCAACTCATAGCCGTAGCTACGATTGCTGTCCTTGGAGATAAAAGCTATCACTGGCAGTAGGAGGTGTTTTATCCCTCACAGCATCAGCAATGTATTTATGCAGGAATTATATATAGGCTGTATCAAGTATTCACAGAAATGGAGATTATAACAGAATCTTTAGGGTCACAAACATGAGCTTTTCTTCACAGCTAGGGAGCTATAAAATACCTTAAAAAATAAGGTGCATAAATGTTAACAGTTTGACCACAACCCCGTATTTTCGGATGCAGAAGCTTGGAGTACAACATCAAATATTATGAGCTTCGTGATAAAAACACAAGACTTGGCAACACTGGAATTGTGGCAGCCCATTAAATTGTAGCTTTTTGTAATCGGGCATCTGGCATTCTTAAATATCTCACCCCTAGGCCCTTAACACTTAAACCCCTGTGGCATCCCACAGATATGAAAGGGACTCTGCCCAGGCACAGTCTCCTGCCTGCACAGATCACCTTACATGAGCAGGGAAGTGCTGAGGAAGGCAGTTAAATTAATGAGCTTGGACAGAGGCTGTGCCAGCACTGCCACTGTATGGACTAGCCAGCATATGTCAAATCAAGACAGTCTTGGTCACCGAGCCACAAGGGCAGCTGCTCTGCATCCAGCACGTCATCTGTTTTACAGGGATTAACAGTCCAGGATTGCTGGAATGGCTGTTTATAGGTATGTACTCACTAAAGTGCAGCTCAAACAAAATTGCCATTACATTTGGGTTCCGAGCCTGTGTGGCTGTCAAAAAGCATCTTCATTAGGTGATCTAAAAGCAAGACCAGAATCTACAGAAATCAACAATTGGATGGAAATCCAGAGAAATTTCAAGAGATTAAGAGACTGAAATTAACCTAGTTTTAGTAACAGAAGCTGTCCTTCACTTGTGTTTAAAAAGCTGTAAGTGCTTATCTCAAGAAGCCTTTTTATCTGCTTTTTGTCTTTGGCCATTCTCACAACAGAGAGACGTAAGATTCAGAACCGTGCATGCATGTGCATTCAGCAGATCAGATGCTCACTTGGTAAAAATCCCTGACGTCAGTGGAGCTCTGCTGATACACTCCAGCTAAATGTCTGCTCTAATATGTCTCCAGACCGCTCATGTGAGGAGGCTGCTTTTCACTATTTGACCACAAATTTGATCTCAAATGCCTACGGCTGCCTGGGGATGACCTCCCAGTGCAGGATCAGTGCCACTGAGGTACCCTCTGTGCATCTGCTCATGCCCCTTTTATTAGTAGGATGATGGTCAGACTATCGCAGTATTGAAAGAAAGAATTTGGTGGGATTTTAATTGGTTCAAGCACTTAAAGACACAGAAGAGGGGTAAGAAAATGTTGTGTGCTCTCTGAGTTCAGGTCATTGGCAACCACTTGGGGTTTAAGATGCCCCTTTCATTAGTAGGATGATGGTCAGACTATCGCAGAAAGAAAGAATTTGGTGGGATTTTAATTGGTTCAAGCACTTAAAGACACAGAAGAGGGGTAAGAAAATGTTGTGTGCTCTCTGAGTTCAGGTCATTGGCAACCACTTGGGGTTTAAGAAGAATATTTTCCTCTGAAACAGTTCTTTAAGATATTTTATTGTGAAGTTCTGCACCTCTGGAGGAAGAATAACAAGCTCACTAGACCTTCACGTATGATCTAATATGACAATTCTGACATTTCTGTCAAATATTGAATGGTGCGCAGCATGAAATGTTTGCAGTTACCTCTCTTCTGGTCATTTATTCTTACTAATGGATCCTGGGGATAATGAATACTTTAGCTCCTGTTTATAATAGATAAATGTTCTGCAATAATGCCTCTCACTAAGAAAACATAATTTTAACTATGTAAGAGATTAAAAATAACTAGAGAAATATTGTGACAGATGGTGCCGCTCATGCTGCCTTAACATTTGGGCATGTTCTGTTTAATGTTTCTTTCATTCTCCTGATTCAGAACAGAAAATCCAATTAAATCAAGCATGTAGTAACATTTCTGACATTTTTTTCTTGTTTTGTTCCTTCTCTTGCTGATGAAACCAGTGTGAATTTAATGCCCAGTTTAATGAGGAATAGGAGGCCAGAGAAGTAATGTACTATGAGCAGACATAACAAAGGTTTTTCGGCCACACTGTGAACTGCTGCAGAGGGAGAAGCATGTACTTCAGACTCTGGTTTTTTTCAGTCCTCTACCTCTTGAGGAAATGCAGTGAGTTGTGTTAAATTTGTGCTAATTTTTCTTAGGAAATATGGCTAGGATTTCCCGGGGGAGAAAGAGCTACATGACACTGAATTTAGGTAATATTTTCCTATGGTTTTTCCCATTTTCGAGGTCTTATGTATGCCTCTTTGGAAATCAGAGGGGTGATGATAGCCCATTCCCAAATTTCTGTTCAAGCTGAGTTAAGCACAGAGAAGCCATATGAAAAGGGACATCCAGGTGTACCATGAGTATACACGCTTTCACCATGTCTGTCACAGAATACTAGTAGATGTGAGGTTTAATTGTTTCCATCAACCTTCAAATATTGCTTTTTCCCTTTCCTCTCTTCAACTCGATGTTAAGTTTCTGTTGGAAGAAAGAGAACACATCACAAAGCTCCATTTCAGTGTGCTATAGCTCTCGTTATTGATGGGTCTCTTACCCTCTCAGAAACATCTCCATGCCACAGGAGTGAGGCTACACCAGAGAAGGACCAAGGGCTGGAAGGAGACAGTGGCCACCACTGGTCTGCCTTTGGTCACTGTTCAGATGTGAGCCAGGGGTCAGCAACCCAAAGTACTTCTCTTTGAAGAAACTCATCCTCTCAGGCTTTTTACCAAATTATTTCCTATTTCAGGCTGGTTTAACTACTCTAGGACTGTATCAGAATCATCCTCTGGTATTACTTAGCTCTCTCAATCCTTTCGAGATCTACAGCCATGCTCAAGATAAGCAGGGCCAGCCTGACAGGGTTTTTTGAAGAAAACTCTGATCCTGCTCTTTCTCAGTAAGAAGAATGTTTCTTAATACATTTTGTAAAAGTTCTTTCCTATAGATTTTGGAAAGGGGATGGGAAGGAGGAAGCTGACTCCTTCCCACTCAGACTTGCAGGCTAGCACGGAACAAGTCTGCAGGTGGGAACCCTGTAAAAGGCTTCATATAAATTACATTTTACTTCCCTATGTCAGCTCTCCCAAACCGGCTTTTTCATGGACATGGTCATATAATTTTTTCTCATGTCACTGACCTCTTGCTCTTTGAACTAATCCCACAGGTGTCTAGGGGGCTACTAAAGGGAGTTAAGTTAATGCTTTCTCTAGCTGGTGCCTTAATGCTGCTAAGTGGAAACCACCTCTCTGCTGAAGAGGGTATTTTTCACTGTGATTCAGTCTGGTTGTGTAAAGCAATCGCTTGCTGCCTGCACCTTTTTCATACGAAGAAATTAAGAAAAATCTACACACACAACACAGCCAGGGTCTGTAATTAGTGCTGTTCCCAAGAGGCCCATGAACTGGCAATGCACAACCTCTTTCTCATATTCAAGTCTTCCAGGATCAGCCTGAGGAAACAGGCAATTAAAGGCTCTATGACCCCACTGCAGTTTTCCTTGTGTGATGATCAGAAACTCGCCCCTAGGCAACAGTGGCAAATTTACAGCAAAGTGTTCTACTCTAACGTAACATCTGATGACTTTGGTCATTTCAATCATTTTAAAATGTTTTGTCTCTACCACTCTGCAAGGAGAGTGAAATTTCACTCTGTTGCTTGAAGAAAAGAAAAGAAAAAAGCAGTAAATTATTTCCACAGCCTAGAAATAATCCTGCATCTGTAACTTCAGCTTTGGTCTCTAAATGTGTCCAGCTCACTTTTAAAGAAAATAGTACTCAGCATGAGTGAGTCTGTTCTAATTGCTGTTAAAACAAATGCAACCGAAGGCTCGTTAACAATATGAAAAATAAATTCAGATTGTATTTTAACTGGGCCATCTTTACTTTTTAAACTTTCACTAGGTGTATTTAGGTATGTATTCCTTAACAGATTGATAGCAGCACACCTCAGAAAGTTCCTTTCTTACAATGTGCAACAACCAAAAGAAGAAGAGGGGTGCTCAGCTTAAAAAAGATTCAGTTAAGTCATTTCTTTTGCTATTGATATTGCATAAATTCTTTATTCCCCAGAATTCTAAAACATTTGTATGACATTTCCATGCAGCAGATTCTGGTTTATTCTATCAAATCAAATGAAAAGGTAACCTGCAGAAATCTAAAAATATATGGTTCCTCTCATATAAATATGAAATTATTTCAGGTGAGTACAATCTGCTCTCATCCCTCTATTCCTCTATGCATTTCTAATGTTTGCACTTTTCTTCCCTGCATTGCTTTTTGTAGGATGAGGTAACTTGTTTTTAAGATTATATAGCTGAGTTTGTCTGTCTGTGGCATGGATGCCTTTCCTGGTGGTTTGGCAATACTGGGCTTCTATAGCATGAGAGGCTACTGATTTTTTTTTTTAATTATGTCCCCAAAGGAAAAGTGATGGATGAGCAGAGAGTCATAAAAGAAGAGACAGGCACACACATGGGACAGTGGGTCTAGGGGAGTAAGAAATTCTGTCTTCCAGCAGGGACCTAGAGTCATCGATTCTTTTGGCTGCCAGGGCACACTGGTGACTCTTATTCAACTTGCCATCAACCCAGCCCTCCAAAAGGGAGACAGGAAACAAACCCTGCCCTGAGCTAGAGAGGACTCTTCACCACTGTGCCTGCACATATCCCACATTCCTCTCTCCCGCACAGGGCAGAGCCGTAGCCAGAAGAGCTTCTGCCACTCTGCTCCACATACAAATTTTCAGTTAATACCTCAGCTGGGCTGCAAAGCTGAAGCCCCCGCTCGTCACTGCGGCTCCTCTGCACCCAGGGTGTCTGTCCAGCCACCATCTCCCTCATGCCCAGGGAGAAAACTCTGGGGCAAGGGCAGGCATCCCATCCTTGGGTCAGACAGCCCCTGGGGCAGAGGATGGCAGCTGGCAAATTGTGATGTCCTCTGTTCTCCCAAAGGCTTTTCAGTTTGCTATACTATTGATAATAGTTGAAAATATTTTCTCAGTGCATTTGTATGTTCTTTCCTTTTCCTCTTCTGTAGCTCTGGCTTCAGAAGCAAGTGTGGCTGGCACCCTAACACCTCTTCTTTGAATAATTACCTTTTTGGGAAGTGTGGGTGTCTCACTGAGCCACGCACATGTTTTTTTTCTGAATAAGAGCTTCAGTCTGAGAGAGTATTTTGCATAAGCAGAATTAATCAGCTTGGTCCTGCTCTTGTGGTCATGGGGAGCTAAGCTCTTGCATGGATTTCGTGTTATGTACAAAAGCTTTGCTATGAAAAATCAATCAGAGAGAGCACGTGGCTAAAATTTCTTTAAAGAAGCAAATCTTAGATAGCAAATCACCAGTCGTACCTTCCAATCATTATTTTCTCCAAGAAAAAAAGCAGACCTTTTCTTGTCTATTTTGCTTTTAGGAGACTATTATGTTTTTCAACTGTATTTCCCAATTGTTATATGTGCCAGAGAGGTCAGCATCAATGATGTCAAGCCCCCATAAAATTGCTGTAGAATTCTGCAAAATGCCAAAGATTTTTGAAACATGAAGCTTAATTATTAGAGATACTTATGCACTGCACACCTTTATGACAAACAATTGTCAAAGCCATCAGCTTCTGCTGCCAATTTATTCAAAATAAAAACATCAGGTGAGATAGACCTTCACATATCTGAGTAATTGTCTCTTTGAAGTTCTTAAAGAAACAGACGTCAGATTCGCAGTGAATCTCATTGTTTACTCTGGGTGACAACATCTGAAGTTAGATCTTGTATCTGACTGCTGTCACAGTGATTGAAGTCAAAATATCCTCTTCTGTCTTTTGTTTGTGTACTGCAGTCAGCTCCACAAATGTAGGCAACTTGAAACACAGCTAAAAACTGCTTTATGTATGTCCTCCCTGGCATACTTTTCTTTTTCTAAGATGGGCCATACCAGTAATCTTAACTGACAGAAAGAAAGCTGGCATTAGACTTGCAAACCAGTGCTCAAAGAGCAGGAGGAAAAACTTATTTATAAAACAAAAATACTTAGAAAATTTGCCAACTAGCACTTCAGCCATTATGATGATGATGAAGATTGATTATTTCCCAGTGAAACCCAGTTTGGAAACCAAGAAGAAATCTGGTATTCCAAAGTGACTACATCTCCATGTCCTTTTAATATAAAATTAAGTAGCCAGTTATGGTTTGAGCTGCTTACTTTTAACACATGAAGGAGCTGGGAGAGCAGCCTGCTGTTGCGAAGCAGGAGGAGAGCTGGAGCTCTCCGACAGAGCAGAGGTTTCGGTGCTGATAACCACTGCCCTTCAAGCTGCACCCAGAGCACTCCTACTCGGCAGTAAGAGAGTCCGATCCTGCTAAGTGCTCATCAGGGCGAACGAGCAGTACAGCTGGCCAGATCCTGTCCTTGGACCTGCCAAAGGGGTGTTCATTCATCTTACTTTTTTCTCCCACACTTTCACCTGACTGATGTTCTCATTCCCACTTCAAATAAGAGTGACTTGATGTCACTCTGTGGATTGGTTTTCAAGTATATAGGATGGAAATGAAGGGTTTATTTTAAAGGGGGAGAAAAACACAGATGTTCTTTCCTAGCACTAGAACGCTGTTTTCACGGTGGAGCTTGCAGTGTCTCTGTGGCCATCTGCCTGCAGAGCTGCAACACCTGCAGGTATGCACTAGATTGCTTACTCTTCTTCTGTAGTCTCTGGACTCCCAGCTGTAATACAGACTGATACTCATGGCTGATTATTTGGACAGTATTTTATGGATTGACATCCAAACGCATGGCAGCCACGTGCTTGCTACACAGCTTCCACCTCTACCTTATTTCAACAGCAACAGGCTCCACAGGTGAGGACCATTTTATTAACTCAATATCCTGCACCTTAGGATGTTTTACCCACCTAATGCAAACTGGAGGGATAGTAGAGTCACAGGCAAGGGTTACATGCAGGCAGCTGAGATAAATGATAACCTGCTAAAGTTATAAACCCAGGCAAACATGTAAAAGGAGTATTTGTGTACAAGTACAGACTGAACATCTCATTTGAGAGTGGCATGAAAATTCCTGACAAGAAAATCATACTTGCTTGTAAAATGCTTTTCCCAAGGAAATTAGAGGCATTATTAGGGCAAGGATCACTCACCGTTTTCCTTAAAAAGAACAAGATTGGACCCAGGATTCTGCTATAAAACTTTATTCTTGTTGGTGAGCACAAGTTCCAGTGGAACATGCTGTCTTTCATAACGCTGGTAATTTAGGGATGATGTACGTCTTCACTGTGCCACGACAAGTAAGACTTCAGAGAGCGGAGTGAAATTTGTATGTAATGCTGGTATCTAGATGCTTCTCATCTCAGTCTTTGTTCCTGGCTTAACATTCCTATGAAAGCCTACCGTTAATTCATTTAGCATTTTGGCCTCATAAAGAATCTATGTTACTTGTTAAAATGCTGCTACATTTTCTCTCAAGGCTGATCACTCTCTGGTTTATTGTGCTCAGCCTTCTGTGATGAGTCTGTCCTCTCTAGCACAATGTGCAAACAGCAATTTTAATGTATAAAGATCACTTCAGCTGACTTACCCTTTGAATGAATAAAAGCTTTGTTCTTGCGTCTGGGAACTTTTTAAAAAGCGTATGTGCATGTCTAAGTGTTTCCAGTATCATAGCATTTTGGTTTTATGATCCATGCAACAATTTTAATTGGAGTAGACTTTATGTTCAATTTTAAAATTATGGTGTTGGAGGATAATAACATCGACATTATCATTTCATTATCCAGTTTAATTTCTTAAAAATAATGAGTTCAAACTTTTGTAACAAGCGAGTTCTCTGAGGTCTCACACTGAGTATCCTTACACTGAGCAGATATGTTAGTCAGATTTAACAAAAGGGAGACCATTAACAAAACTGAATAAGGGACACTGTGCTAAGTTAAAGCTACATCCTGATATTTCAAAACCTATTTCCGCCACATTGCTTAATTCCTATTTCACAGAGTAGATGGCAACTGATGATATTAACTGCAAAGCCTGGAAAGATGGCCCTTGGCTTGGACAGCTGTTCATCCAGCAGATGTGCGTCATGGATGTAGAAGGAGCGAAGAACAAGCCAAAATTTTCAGCTTCTTCAAAGGAGTCTGTGCTGCAAGTCCCCAAGAGTTCACAAGATGACTCTGCAGCAAGATTAGTGCCATAATATAGGCAGAAATCCACAATATAACTAATCCACTATCATTTGCGTGATTGTGGGCTCTTCTCTTCTCTACGTGGCTCCCTGATTCCTATGAACTAGTAAAAAATGTTAATTAGAGTGTCAAGATATCACAGTGGAAATCAAACACTATGAGATCAGCATATGATGAATAAAATTGCTTTAAAGTTCACAGAAGACTGCCGAGAGCTGGCAGACCCTTAGACAGAGAAGATGGCTGGAAGAGGAAAGGCCTCCATCGCATTCTTGCCCACTGTGCACAGGCCAAAAAAGAATGGACTTAAACTGTTATAGAAAAGATTTAAGTTGAACATAAGGAAATTGTTGTAATGGTAAGAATATTAAGAATGGGATTATACTGTAAGGCTGTAGCCTTACCATCATTTCAGGCTTTTAAGAACAGCTTAGAATGACAAATTATTCTTGACAATTCTTTAGCTATAGTTAATTCTGCCTAAGGGAGTGGAGATGGACTCAGTGACTTCTCAAGGTCCCTTCTAGAGTTATTTTGTATGATCTTATGATTTCACAGCTGCAGATCTCCAGAGTTTCTTTCAAATTTAGAAAATACCTCTGTTTGAAACAGTTTGTCAGAAAAGAGACCCCTGTGTAAGATTTTGGGGGCAGAGGGTTTATCAGCTCTATACAGCACAGAAAGTTCTTGCAGAAATTTTGCTGTTATTGTACTGAGAGCCTATATAATAAAGTGAAATATAAGGAAAGGAATGGAGAGCACTGTATTACACAAATTCCATTCCACTACAAACCACACATGATTTTGGACGGGGTAGCAAATGCTCTGAAAATTACCTGGTCCTGAGCAAACATATGGCATGAGACCAAGACATCGGATAATGAGACATTCTTGCAGATACCTGATTAGTCTCCAAGCACCGCATCTTTCAAGCTGAGGTTTGATTCCTGAGGGTTTTTTCAGTTTAAGAGTAATGTATTTAACCTTTCAGTGGTTAAATCACTTTGAAAAAAATAAAGATGTCCTATATATATACATTTGGGGTCCTACATATAAATTTTGACAAAATTAGTTTAGTTCCTGGACTACAAAGTATAGTCAGCTATAACAGTTTCTAAGTAAAAACAATTTCAAGAAATTCTGTAGTTAAATCAAAGCTTTTAAAAAAGGAGTTTAAGCTTCCAGGGCATATAATTTACTCCTTTACTTCCTTCCTTTACTTTAATTTCCTATTTCAGACACTGTACTAAAATCAGAGTTACTCATTTTTCTGAACCTATAGTATTTATAATTTATGATAATAGCCAAATATCGTTCAGAACATCACATCTTCTTTTAATGCTTGCATCAAAGCTCATGTCATCATGAACTCCAACACATCTCATTAAAAAAGGTTGAGTTTCGTATGAATTGGAAATTGTATACAAATGAGAATTCATTCACAATTTAGAGTATGTGAATCTCTGCTGGACACTTTGTAAAGCAAGAGAATGGGCACTGTCTCAGCTTCTGTGTGGGGACATTATGATGAGGGAACATGTTCTTATTTCCACTCAGTATAGAACTGTCACCCTGTGCTAGCTATCGCTGCAGACAGCGTGCTAGAATTTGGCAGAGCTCAGAGCAGGGACAGAGAGTGCATTTTTATGGAAGGGGTTATTGCTGACAACACAAGAACAATAAATTAGAGTCAGGAATAAGAGAAGACATTAAGGCCCCCACGGCACCTTCTTAAAAGAATTTAATATTCTGAGATATTTCACTTTCTACTGTATCTACATGCCATTTATAATCCAGACAAAGCAATATCCAGAAAATAAATGAGGTATAATTTTCATGCTAATTATGCTAGATGCATTTATCCCTTTCACATATTTATTTTTATATTGTGCCTTTAAAATATAAAAAGATAATAATATTAAAACACACAAATTAAATTTTGAGATTGCTTTGCCTTCTGCATTCCTTCGGCTTTGCATAATAATTCCCAGTTGACATTTCAGTCTGTCTTCTCACTTATATTCCCAGATGACAGAGCTATGTGTTCCCTCGGCCAAACCCTGGGGGTTTCTTTTCAAATCTTGCTCAACAAAACCTTGAAAGAAATGTGCGGGTGTTCTGAGCAAGGGCAGGAAGAGAAATTAGATGGTCTAATATTGTTTTGCTTGTGACTGTGTAAATCATGGGCAATATAAATGAAGTTAAGGAATTCCCCAGTTTTATAGTGCTGTATGTGACAGTAAAGAATTGGATTGATTGGTAGCATTCCTACAAAATGTCGTGTGACACTGACCAATCCTTTTTCATTGCTGCTGTGTTTTTCTGAGGCAAATTAAATTAAAGATTAAACCCACCAACCAGTTCTTGAGTCAGAATATAGTTACAGCAATTTTAATAACATGTTTCATAAAGAGACCTAAGTTGAAAATGTTGTAATTTATTTATCAATGTTCTTTAATATTTCAGGCAGTTCAGATGATCATTTTTATTTATTTATGTATTTGAGGATTTATTAAATGTGCCCATCATCCTTTCTGGGTGAAGTTACAAAACTGACATCACAAGGACCTTAAGCTGAACAGATGTATCTCACTTCCAAGTCTTCTTACCCAGTCTTTTTCAGTAATACACCCACCACGTAGGGCCCCTTTGCAGTCATGACGGTAAGACCCTCTCTGGGACCAGGAAATGCAAATTTCATACATGAGAGCTCTTCATGGAGCTCTCACCCAGGTCTCAAAAGACTACAAACTCTTCAATTACATTTCTCAAAGGATGTATCTTGCTGCCATCCCCAGAAGGATGGGGAAATTCCTACTCTAGCTGGAACTTTACATAATCTCCAGCCTAATAGGCCAAAAAAAACCACAGGGAACTGATCCATATCCACAATGATGCTGAAAAAGTGCTGAGCTTCAGCCAGAGACCTGGCTTATATCCTGCTTACATCTAGGAATAATCCTTGGCTTCATCTCATAAAGGACAAAAATAACGCAAGAGTTTATGTCAGTATATTTGCTGTTTATCCCATAATCTTTTTCCTCAAAAACTAGTATCAAATACTGAATCTACCAATTTCCCTGTTTAGATGGACTGGCGCTGCATCTCCCGTGACAACTGCAAGTTTTGCAACTGTTTTCCTAAATAAGGTTCTTTAGAGACATATACTGAATAATCTGTACTCATAGAAATTAGGCTAATTAGACTAGATTAAAATTACACTCTTAGAATTATCGATGAGCCAAAGTTTGATGCAAATTTCTATTTGTTTTTTCCATGTCCCATCTCAGCATCGTGCCAATTTTCACATCTGTTCATGTTAAGACAGCAGGACTATTAACACATCCGTCCATTATTCTGAAAGTTACCTACTCGAGGCACAGCTTAATCCACAGCAGAACCAGAGCAAGCCATGAGGAGGAACCCCACACCATGTCAAAAGTTCAGATGAGCAAAACCAAGTGAGCAGAGCCCATGACATGTCCCATATTATAGTTATCCTCGTGTTTTGTAGCAGTTTGAAATAGTACGTCAGACAGCTGGCAGGGCTGATATTGGGACTTGCTCATCTAACCAGTGAGCTACAAACAGATGTTTTGCATGAAATAGGAACCACTGCCATTGACACGTCTCACATGCCAGGCAGTGGGGCAAAGTGACTCAACCTGACACAAAGAGGAAATTGTGTGTGACATGTCCTTCATTTCAATGAGTAACATGTCACTTTTGGCCAAACTTTTCATCTGAAGCATCCAATGGGTTTTGACAGGAGATACACGTGATTTCTGCGGTGGTGAAATTCTGCTTATATATATATATATATATACACAACAAGTATAATGAGAGGCACAGGGACTATGCAGCAAGAAAACAGCATTCCAAAAAAAAACTTCAGGATTTTATACTAATTGGTGTTTTATTACGTTATTTTGGACCAACACTTCTTACAAATACTGCCCACAAGCATCAATAATCATACTGTAGAGGGGTAATTGCCAATGTTTAGTTCCTCTTCGCAAATCGTTGTTTTGCTGCCAACATCGTTGTTTTTAACTGACTGGACTGAAAACACTGTTCTGCATTGATGGGTACAGAAGAGATAATGAGAAACTGTGTGAGAAGTGAGGAGAGACAGTGAATTGTGCAGGTATGTGGCTGTGACAACACAAGATTTGGAAGTCTCCCCTGGTCCTCGCTCAGATGCTTCTGAACAACGGTGCTTGCTTATGTATGTGGTTACGCATGACAGCTTTCTTTTCCAAACTCAAGAGTCCAAATCTGAGAGGAAATTGGCATTTTACAGTAATGACAAAATCACAGAGCTGAGAGACACCTGGATGTATTTCATAAGTTCCTTTCATAATACAATTTCTCCAGCCAAACAAGCGCTCTAGTCACCGTGGGCAATGTTATAATGATGTGAATGAGAATAGATTCCTCATGTAATCATGCACAGGTATAGATGGGCCCATCCTTTCACTCCTAATTTGTGAGTCTATAAGATCCTTTCATGAAATGTGTACAGCCCTGCGAAACAAGCTGTCAACCAGGGAGCGAGATAAGGAGCTCTGTGCACCAGAACACAGCAGCACAGCATTCAGCTCCTTCCAGACAGCATCTAGCATCTAGTGTTAGATGTTCTGGAAGAGATTCACCCATGAACGCTTCCAAGTGAAGACAAATATTATTTTCTTTAAGTTGTAGGCAATGGTCTAACCTCACACAAAGAATTTAATCCTAGTGATCTTGTTGTGTGACAGATTTCTTCATTCCGTTACGATCACTAGAGATGGTAAAGATGAAGGAACTGCCCCAAAACCTCTACCCAGAACAACCCTGGGTCTGGAATACAGACACTCACCCAGCAAGGTACTTGATCACGTGCTGAAATTCAAATACTTAAGAGGCCACTGGTGGGCTTGGTAATCTTCTGTAGTTTGCACAAAGCTTTGTGGGCTTTGCTAGACTTTATGTGAATAAAAAAAGGTGCACTTCCTCCTAGCTTCTCAAATTAGAGATTAGGAGGGAACAGGATGATTTCAGTTGGTGAGGGTGAGCATCTTGGCCAAGAGCAATTTGCAAAATACCCACCCACCTCCTTGTTGCTCATTTATGGATATAAAGGCCTATAATAAACAGAAAAATCTGGGAAAGGAGGTCTCATGGCAGTGTAGCACCTCCAAAAGTTTGTAATTCAATAATTAACATTTTTCCTTCATGCTTTGAATTATCAGATATTCCTAAGGCATACACAGTAGAGAGCAAAGCAGATTTACAATGCTAACAGGAATTTTATTAGCGGCAACATTGGCAGTATGTATGTAGGCAGAAAGCCAGTGGGTACCAAAAACTGGGTGACTTTTTTATTTTTGATGAATTAGTCATGCCCTGATGTTCATCAAGGTTTTATTTCTGATATTCAAGTTTGCAAGTCCTGGTCCAGGTGCCAGGATTCAGGGTTCTAGTTCAGGTATCAGAAAGTGATGCAGTAAACCTTAGAATAGACTCTGAAAAGACCTCATAGCTCTGTCAACATGTTCAGAGACTGCACTGACCCCTGAATTTCAATGTTCTCCTCATCTGTAGCTTGTACTGTGCCCAAGCTATTGCACACCTTCATAGGCAAGTGTTCCCCAAGCTCCACAGCTGCTCCAACCATGTTCTTGTTGTAAGCTCCATCTGAGAGGAGATACGCGGCTCCAGGACAGACAAGCCAGTTGTGTGGGCCAACCCTAGTGTGAGTTGCTAGGATCTCTGCTACTGATGATTCCTAAGTCAGATGGGTTTTGTGGCCACTGGACCAGGGAAACTGAAAGCAGCATAATTTTCAGTCAGAAAGTGCAAGACCAAGAAACCATGTATCATTTCCAAATCACCAGGTGTCTGTGTTTTAGGGAAAAATAATTCTTCAAAGGTTTTCTGATTCATGGGGAACTGAAAACATCAACTTTGCAATCTGATACCAAATCTAATCCTAAAAAATGTAAGTACTCAATGAGTCAGAAATCAAACCCATCAGACAGCTCACTGGTTTTAACTGGCTTGATGCCAGTTACGGCATTTGGACTTATGAGTACTTATATCATTGCTTCCATAGCATTCAGAAATAAAGACATCATGATCAGGCAGACAGGTCATCAAGTCAGAAAACTCTCCTTTGCTTTCTATCTGTTATTTTTCTGCAAAAGAAAATACTTGAAATAATGAGATGCAGTGTCCTATGGATATACACTCTCATACAGTTGATCACAGCTTCTTGGACACCAACAGCAATATTTGGTTTGAAACATTTTTATGCAGTGGGGGCATTAACAGCTGTTTATGTTGATTCCCTGGTGTCTAATAATAACCAGGCTTCAGACTTCATCTTTCTTTGGCCAATTCTTGGCCAATTTCTTTGGCCCATCTTCTCTGCTTAGTCTTCTACTTTGACAAAACCTGTGGCAACACCATTATATGGACCTATATCCCTTTGGCAAATTTAGCTGAAATTTGCCCATGGGTTAAAAAAAATTACTGGGAGGGAGTGGAAACATGAACAGATGTGCAGATGGCCCAATTACTTAAATCCTATTTCCTTCTGAAGATAAGCTTTAGAACTGGTGCTATACCAGACTAATGGTGATCAATGTGCCACAGGAATGGGTCTGAAGCCTTGAAGCATGATAATGTTTTCCTCTGAGGTCCTACAAGTGGAGTCAATGTTCCAGAGCACCTTCCTAAATAGGAAAGTTGTCTGTGAATATGTTAAGAACATGTGCCCCTTGAAATTCAAGTGTAGGTTTTAAAAGCAGACAGTCTAGAAAAATGATGGGTAAGTACAGTAAGAAGTACAGAACAGGAACCATTTGCCAACTGGAAATAGCACAAAGGGAGCATCAGCCTGTGCCAGACTGCCTGGGTCACTGCTTCCTGCAGTGAAATACAGCAGCTATTTACATCTGCCACCTTTTACAGAACATACTAAACTACAAAATAGTCTTGAGGTAACGTATAATGATTTCCCTCTCCTGTTAAAATCGGCTTTGAGCAGCTGCAATAGAGTTATTAAAACAACCTGCATAAGCAACAGATTAGAAATTACCTATGCACCGGAATAATTCTGCAACTTGAGAAATTATTTTATCTTTCTGAATTAGCAATGAAGTGAGAACAAAAACTCAGCAGTGCACTGGTTTTGGCTGGGATGGAGTTAATGTAGGGTGCTATGTTTTGTATTGGTGACCAAAACAGTGCTGGTAACACACCAGCGTTTTCACTATTGCAGAACAGCATCAAGATCTTTTCTGTTTCTGAGGGTGTGCAAGAAGTTGTGAGGGGACACAGCCAGGACAGCTGACCCCAACCACATGACCTCATGCTCAGCAGTAAAAGCTGGAGGAGAAGGAAGAAAGGGGAACATTTGGGGTTACACGGCTTGTCTTGCCAAGTGACGTGTGCTGGAGCTCTGCTTTCCAGGGGACGGCTGAGCACCTGCCTGCCCACGGCAAGTAGGGAATTAATTCCTTCTTTTGCTTTGCAGCTATTACTTTACCTATTATTTATTGTCGCCCACAAGTTTTCTCAGCTTTCTCGCTTTTGCCCTTCCAATTCTCTCCACCATCCCCATGGGGCTGAGCTGTCTACTTGGGGGCTTAACTCACAGCAAGAATGTTTTAGTTCATTCATCTTGCTGAATTGACTCAATGGCATGTCTTCATCTGCCTTGGAAACAATTTCTTGATTGTACTGAACAAATACATGAAAGAGCTGGAATATATGATCAAGGTGTGCCATGAAATGGTCCTTGAAAGAAGCTGGACTGTTTCACCAAATTCCTGCTACGTGTGAAGTCAGATCCATGGAAGGTTCATCAACCATGTCTGATAATGCCTTCAGTAACTGATGGCTGTTGCTTCTATTTTACTTATTCTAATGAAATATCCCACAATGCATCTACTTAATAAATGAGATATCTTCAAGACATACGAGTGAAAAGGTTACTCTGCCTGCATTTGATTGCCCAACAGCAAGAACTGCTTGTAAGGGAAGAGGTGCAGTATCATGTATTAAGGAAGCAATATATATACTCTGATGAAAAAGATCAGAGAGACTTGATGAAAAAGATCAGAGAGACTTGATGAAAAACAGAAGGGCTCATGTCACGCAGGGTTCCCAAATCCTACTGAATGTTCTAGACATCAAACAAAAGTGAAGACATGAGTTGTCTTTTGTAACTTCTTTTCTTAATGTGTCCTTTTGAGTAAAACTACAGTGGACATGACACTGACCTTTTAGGCCGTGAAAGTGGAAGCGTGTTTGTCTGGTGAGTCCCACAGCTGCTCTGTGCAGGCTGGTGTTACTTGCCAGCTGAATATCAGAATTGGAGACAACTCAGAGAGTCGTGGATTTGGGAGGAGAAATGGTCTCAGGAACTTGAGCAGAAAGATTTGGGTTTTGCTCCCTCATCAGTGAGAAATCTGCCTGTTAGGTCTTCTTAGAAACAGCTCCAGAGACATTTGCTGAACAGCAGAGAACCTGGCTCCCTCTAGTTGTTTGGTTTTTTTCGAGATGCAGTTCTTTCTTCCTTGGCCTCATTTCAGTAAGAATGGAGACTTTCAACCAAAATATCACCCTGTGGCATGAACCCTCTCCTGCCACTGCAGACACTTTTAACCTGAGAAATACCTGAGAGAGAGGCCTCCCACATTCAAACAAAAGGAGGACAAAAACATTGTCTACACATAAAGCTCAGCCTTTGAGCTCTGCTGCAGCTCTAAATAGACATGGAAGCAAAATATAGGCTTTTCCATATATCCCTCCCCCTGACACTTCCTGAGATCTACACCATCTGCTATGAAACCCTGAGGAGAACAACCTCCACCTCCAAGTCTCTATTCAGCTACATTAGGACTGCAGTCTCCTGGTGGAGCAAGGCACCAGCTGTAGGGAGGGCAGTGTTAAAAGTTACAAATGCCAAAGTTTGGGGATGCAGTACGCAGGCAAATGTGGCAGAAGCCAGGCTGGAATCTGGTCCGTCCTATTAGACCTCCTTCCAGATCCTTTTCAGTCTTCCAGGCAACCACCCTTGATCTCTTTCCAGGATGTGTTTATTTCACAGCCATTTATCATTTGAGTTTTCTGTCTTTCATCATAGAACCATAATCACAGAATTGGTTAGGTTGGAAAAGACCTTTAAGATAATTGAGTCCAACCACTAACCTAGCAATGCCAGGTCCATCACTAAACCATGTCCCTAAGCGCTACATCTACACAGCTTTTAAACACCTTCAGGGTGTTTAAAACACCTCAGCCACTTCCCTGTTCCAATGCTTAACAACCCTGTGAAGAAATTTCTCCTAATATGCAATCTAAACCTCCCCTGGCTCAGCTTGAGGCCAGTTCTCATTCAATCACAAATATTTCCTAAACAGGATAGAAAACTGTCAGATTGTACTTAACTGGAAAAAAAAGGAAGATGGAAGTGAAACTTTGCTGGATTGTCCCCAGACTTACAGCAGAGAGAGAGCATGAAGTCCTCAGTGATTTGATACTTTTCCTGTCAGCAGTCAAGAGCAGCTCCTGTTATAGTAGTTATAGTAGTTCTGAGCTTATCTTTGGGCAGAAGCTTTCGTTATAATTTTTTCCTTCTCTTTTTATTTGCACTTGCCAAAATGCCAGTGATATTGTTACCAAGACTTCACAGTGTTCCCTAAAGGCAGGAGCTAATACAGCCATAGTCATTTTATGCTGGGTGAATGGCCAATTGTTCACACTAGAGGTTTTTTTCACCCTCACTAATAACAGCCAAAAGCATTTAAAAAAGAAAAAAAAGCTCTTGAAAGCTTGTAATTTTCTGCCAAATACTTTACACAGAAAAATAGATTTTGTTAATACCAGTTTTCCCAAGTGTCTCAATTACCTGGAAACACTGCTTAGTTTAAATGCGACAAGCGAATGTAAGAGAGAAATAAACAGTGAAAGCTGCCAAATCTAAAATTGAGAAATCTTATTATAACTTATGGATAGCTCACCCAGTCTCTAATGCTTGAGCCTAGGGAAGGAACATCTGGACACCATAAGCACTTGTTCTGCACTTGTTCATGATTTTTACCAACTCCCAGCTTGATCACAGCCCTGAAATCTCTCACCCCAGGGAAACTGTTCAGATAAGTAATGTTGAGCCTGTATGTAAGAATTTGCATAAGCAAACAAAGGCTAGTGCTTAGCAAGTATTTTAATTTGGCAAATGGAGTACTGGAAAAAGGGAAGCCTTCATTTCCCTTTGAGCATGGGTGATCCTCACCACATCCGATCACCTGTGAGGATTACTCACCAATTTGGACCTGGTTCCGCTGGCACTATTTTTTTTGCAAAGGTTGAGATCAAAGCTTGGGCTCTATTCTCTTTCTTGTCAAGCCATAAGAAAGCCATCGCTGACCCCTGTGATGACTGCACATGCTGCCACAATGAATCACCATCTCCTTGAAGAATTCTTTAATGCCTGTTTACAACAGCAAGGACAAAGGTTGCCGAAGGTCAACATGTTAAGCCCTTGCATCAGTTTATTTTGGGTTTGCTGCAGATATGAGGTCTAAGACATAGGGTCAGTAATTAGAGATGAGACTTGCCTCCAGCATGGGGAAGTACTCCTGCCACAGGCACACAAGCCAGTGTGATACTCTGCGGTTAATGAAAGCAGGATATGATTCCCGTAGGGAGGTCTCATGCAGGCAGCAAGAAGAGCTTCCTTGCAACAGCCAATTCTTGCTTACTTTTTGACTTGTGTAATTGCATTTAATTAATAAAATGAGTAGAATTAGTGCTTTGGTATTTTAAAATAGACCTGGTGTTTCCTTGACGTATGCCTGTAAAAGCAGCCACAAATCATCAACCATTTACTGATCATTCTCGTGGATCTCTCATCACAGAATTGGCAGAATTGGCAGAATTAGCAGAATTGGCTTTGGGTGATCAGCATAGTACGCATTTACGAGAAAAAAAAACTACTGCTTTTTTTTTAACCAAGAAGTTATTTTCAGTATTCATTTTAAATGTTACAGATTGAATCAGTTTATTTCTGGATAAAAATTCAGTCTAACTCAGAGTGATTTTATCAGACTGATGAAAAAGCGAAGCTCTGCAACCTTCTGTGGGGAGGATTTGAAGATCCAAAGTTTGTTGCTTAGACACAGGGTGTTAATCTAAGCTTTGGGCTATAGGATGGAGCCGCCTGGCAAACTGATTTTCTGTGGTTCTGTGATGGGCTTCTTTTAACCATGCTCATGCCCAGCCATGACAGTCCTAAGGAGTGGCACAAGACCAACCTGCTTCCCAAATCTGAAGATCAAATGCCCATTCACAGGTTAAGGGGGTGGGGTGTCAGCTCTTAGCACCCACGCTTGAATTTGCTCTTTGGGATTCACAGCGATTGAGAATTTTCATTTCTTCAGCTGAGTTAATTTAAACTTAATGTGCCTCATTATTAGCTTTTATTACAGTGGGTTATTAAGGAAGTATGATAGTACAGGATAGAACAGCTCACATTTTAGGCAAGTACAGTTTGTCCAACACATTGAAATTTGCTTTCCCTTTCCTGGTTTTGACACATATGTGTCAAATCTAGTCTCTGGGTGGCATCTGGCTCTTGCACAGAGATTTCTGTACTAGTTACATCCTAATACAGAACATGCAGTACAGGCAGTACTCTGTTTACACTGTTACAAAATACAAAGCGAAAACACCTACATGTTACATGTAAAAGTAAAACTCTCAACCATAGGGGAGGTTTCATGCTGAATATTTATAAAGACCAACTTGGTTTTCTGAAGTTTTTTATATTATTAATAACAGGGTCAATAACTTTCCTGTGTGTATTCGGTATAATCAAATTGCTCTCCTAAAAAGAGGACCAACAAAACTTTGCGTGGCTCAAATCCTATGGAAAATCTAGCTTCAGGCATTAAGACTTAGGAAGAGTGAGAGGTATGTTGAGCCACTGCAAAGGGTGAGTGCAGCTGTAGGGATGTCTGAGCATTCACTGCAGCCCGTGCAGGCACACCTGAGCATCATCTCGTGTCCCTCGATATGTACCTCTGACAGGGACGTCATGGAAACAGGGGCTTCAGTACCAGTCACATGAGGCAGACGGGCACCGGCTACTTGTTCTGGCAGTTCCTTCACACAGTAAAGTCTGTGCTGCTGGGTTTTGGCTGCTTGGTTCTCACCAGACTAGCTGGCCTGACACATATACAGGAGCTGTAATCATCTCTTTGGTTCTGGTGTAACTTCTGGTGATGCGGTCCTAGACATGGGATATGCTACAGTTCTGCCCATCCACTGGTGCGGGAGTCAGCTCATATTCAGTGCCATGACAAGAACTGAGGCACTGGTCCATATCCCCCTCACTCTTGGATTAGTTCACCTACTCATGGCACAAGCTTCTGTCATAGTCCAACATAATCTGTGTAATATTAAATAATTTTTGTTATCTAGATACCATCTTGCAGCTGTATTCTCAGAGAACACAAAGAGTGTAAAATAATATAGTGACTCTGAGTTCTAAATAGCTCGTATACTGCAAATGGCCAAGTATTCTGCCTGTTCAGCTTGGATGTAAGGAAAAATGCACAATGCTGAGATTTCAGTCTCGTGGATCTGCAGATCCTGATGCAGCTCAAAGCCTGAGGATTTAACTTTTGCTCCAGAAGAAATACCTCTTGTGTTCTTCTACCCAGTACAGGGAGACATGGAGAACCCTGGTAAGTAATACCCTGTTTCATAGTGACCTATCATTATTCTTCAGGTTCTTACAGAATACACTGGCGAGCAATAGCCTCCTACTTCATGCAGGTTTACTGTGGAGGAAGGAATAGTCGTGGTCATCATCCTTTCTTGCATCCTGCATGCCAAATGCTAAGGTCATGTGGAAAATTAGATTAGGCTAATCCTCCTCCCATTTGCTTTTTTACAACAAAAATCGTTGTTGTGAATCATGCATGTTTACGTTGAGATTATACATCAATTTGTGAGTTGAATTATAGGACAGGATTGCCCACAGTAACAAAGGACTGCATTTGATCACCCAGTAAGCATTCCCCACTCTTTGCTTACTTTCCTGCTCAATGATTTAGCCCACGCACTGTCTGGTCTGAATTCCATGGGATTTCTCCCCACACTCAGTTTACGTGAGAAGCTGTATATACTGAATGAAAGGTTCATTAAACATCGGAACTTCCTGGCCTTTTCTTTCCCTTCACCCTATCCCTTTGATAGCTGAATATACTGCTTTACTTAAGAAAACCAGAGTGGCCTGGCAGGAGGGAGGCACAGCACAAGCACGTGCCCTGAATACGGAGAGTTGCGAGCGCGGCGCTGGCAGCGCATCCCGCTCCCGGCCCTCGGCACCTCTGCCGCGGGCACGTCTGCAGGGCTCGTCAGGGCAGGCTCAGCGTGCATAGCAAACACCTCGTGCAAAGCTGCAGCTGTGCAAAAATTATCTACTGAGGGGGAAATCGTAGAACGGCGCACTCCTTCTCTGCTTAATTGGAATATGAGAACGTGGATCTTACAAAAGAAAATGCTAATAGTCTCGGTCACTCTGGTCTTTCCCTCTTCAGTTTCTTTTCCTGTCTCTTGAAGCCGATGATACCTGTTCATACGTGCTCAGTGAACCCAGCAGTCTCGCACACTCTGGTTTAGATTCATTTCTTAGTAAGCAATGTGAATAAAGCTCTGTTTGTAAATCTATGGGAATCTGAAGGTCAATTTTACACCGGAAGTGAGGTTCCAAGGATAAATGACAATGTAAAATGTATTTTGTCTGGTTTAGAATGGAGCTCTCGCCTATCCATTGAAGCATTTTGCTTCAGTGCTTTCAGATGAAGAAATTCTGCATCATACACTGGGAATTTATGACTAGGCACACGCAGACGACCACACACAGTATTTCAACTACTAATAAAAGCTTCTTATTACTAAAGGAGCTATCCAAAGTCACAAAGCTAAATGGGAGATTCAGGTCAGCATCAACTAAAGCTTTCTGTTTCTCCATTTCCCCAGCACGTCTTTCAGACTGTGCTTAACAACTTGGTATTTTCATGCAGGGTTTACTGCAGTTGCAACAGGGCCAAACATATTAAAACACAAGTGAAAAATACTTGGATCCCTCTCATTTACCAGGATGTCATAATAGTGATTTTTTTACATGCAAATCTTAAACTATTGTATTCTAGGAATGGTTCCCTGATGCTCTTAAAGCACTTTTGTAAATTTAATGGATTCACTGTGAGTTATTAAGCTTGAACATTATAAATATTTTTATAAAGATTGTGTCTTGGTGGTGCTTTGATAATCTTCAAACACAATGATGAACATTAAGCTGAACTTAATATCTCATGTCATCTCTTCATAATATAATGCTTTTGCCTAACAGCATTAACAGTGTCCAAGATGAGTCTGTTCTGCCAGCCCACCTGCAACAGCTGAGCCTGTCTAATTGTTCTGGCATGTCAGAATATATTACATTAATGTTGGGAAGTTTTGCTACCCATGTACTATATTCTCTTGCAACTTTTTGGTGCATCCTCTGAGTTTAAGTCAGGTAATAAGCTTTTAAGGCTAACACTGAAGGAATATAGGCTGTGTTTTTCAAAGCTGCTGTTCTGGGTGTTATCTGTGAGCTGGGGTGCAGCATGCTGCTCTTTGCATTTCTCTGCATGTCAGGGGCTGCTGCACAAGAGAAAGGATTCAGTCCCAGATAGGAGGAGACTGCTTGGATCCTGCAAACACTGTCACAGGCAGAATCAGCACGGCTCCCAGCTGGTCTCATTCTGCTGAGCAGTTGTGATTGTCTGGTCCTGACTTTTCCAAGAGATGGGACATTGCCATCCTCTTACTTCTCTGCCTGCATGAATCTACGACCACTGGGAATGCAGCTCGCACAAGCCCTTCTGTGCAAATTAAATAGCATTGCTGCTGGAACCACCGTGAAAAGGGAATTAGTGAAACTTCCACTGCTGGTGTCCTTCAGAAGGCTCATAAAATGTAGGTGGTTTAGTGAAATTACAGGGAGAGACAGCCCATTCTCAACCACTCAGAATCACTGGAGCTCAGAGGATGCTTTCTGGTTTGGTACACGCATACGTGAACTCTCTCGGTGGGGGTTACAGGGAACCGTGTCAAGCAGTAACATGCCCATGCCCACGTAGAGTGCTGTAATCACCACAGCTGGTTAGAGAGCAGAACCTTTATCATTTCTGTCTCTTTCTTAAAAATCTTTGGCTCTGTTTTCTTTTATTATGAGTACTGAACATCAAGACTTTTTTTCACATGAATCAGAAAAGTTGTTTGGATTAGACAAAAGGAATATGTTTCTGTTTGGGTCAGTTGACTGTTCTGAAAAGTATTTCCAAGTTTTGAGTTATGTCACCAAAACAAAACAAAGTATTCACACAGTTCCTAGAAGCACCTCACTGACATGCTGAGAGGCTTGCTTAAATCATGCTTGTGAAACAACCTGAGAACTACAGCAACGCTGACTAAGATGCATTTATGTCCACTTCTCCTTTTTCTACAACCTGGTCCTTTGTGAAACAACCTGAGAACTACAGAAACGCTGACTAAATGCATTTCTGTCCACTTCTCCTTTTTCTACAACCTGGTCCATTGGCAGGGGTAATTCAGCTTTGTCACTTCCGTGGCACTAAACTATGCACCAAAGAACACAAAGCAACAGTCTCCTTGGGCTTCCTTGTATGCAGCTCTGGTTATTAAGGCTGATGTACTGCAGAAAAAGTGCAACACAAAACCAGCTGTCCTGGTTTGAGCTAATCAGAACCAGTTCTGCTCAGTGATTTTTACTTTTCAGCTCAGTCTCCTCTAAGAGCTTCTTCTAGAAGTAGTAACACCTGATGTTTACAGTTACTGCCTGGGATTGGTACGTAGAAAGGCTCTTGCTTATACTTATTTGTACGTTGACCAAGGCCACTGCTGAAATTTGTCATCACTTCTAGTAGCAGACGCTGTCTGCAAAAACATGCTGCTAACTTCAGAAAGTGCAGCCTCTTAGAGGAGACTGAGCTGAAAAGTAAAACCCACTGAACAGAATTAGTTCTTTTTATCTCAAACCAGGACACCAGTACAAACTCCTATTATAAACCAGATTAAATGTCATAAATTCAGCATCCATTTGTACCTTTGCCTTTTTGTCTCAAAAGCTCGAGCCCTAGATCTTTGGATATGAAAAGTTTGTCTATGTAGGTTCAGTTTTGAACTAACACAAGCTCAAGCCCTAGATCTTTGGATATGAAAATTTTGTCTATGTAGGTTCAGTTTTGAACTAACAAACTTGCTAACCTGCCCACTTCCAGTAAAGCTAAAGGTCCCTGGGCACTGAGCAGTGTTTCCATAAGGTTTCAGTAAGATTCACAGGTGGAAATAATCTTCCTGCAAAAACATGCCAGGTAACATCAATGATTTTAAATGTGCTAATCCAGAGGTGGAGATTGTACTGAGCCAGGTGTTGAAGACTTCTGGGTTTGCAGCCTGATCTCAAGCAGAAGACACTCAGATGGTTCCTGGCTGCGTTTCTCTCAGCATTGGGTCACTTCTTGTCCACAGAGATACCTGGGGGTCTCCGTGTAAGCCTGCCTAACAGTTTTTTTGCACAATTGTCAGTAAAGTATTTCTATGAGCATTGGAGCAGTGTAATATATTGTTTAAAATTCTTGTCCCGTACAGCATAAGTATTATCTAAAGGTTGTTGTCTGGGTTTTTTATAAGCCCGAAAATGAACCACCCTGTCCCTCTCTGTGGACTAGGTCCTGGCTGCAGCCCAGCACAGCACTGCCCCATCACTACCTCTAAAATTTCATTGTGGTTTTATTTACTTTTTGGCTCTTGAGACATGAAACCTGTAAATAAAAAGCAACAACTTGCTGCTGCTGTTTCAGGCTGCCAGGAGACGGACGCTGTTCTGTGATGGAATGGTGATGTTTGGAAGAACTCTCTTGGGCTTCTCAGTCAGCTGGTCGCTTCCTTTCAGCTGGCTGGCGGGACAGTCTAGCTGCTGGGGCAGATGGCTTCAATGGAAAAATTTACTCAAACTGAGCTAGAAGAATTTCAAATGGAGCTTTCCTTATCAGAAATGTCACATGATTCTGTTCCGGCCAAGGGAGTGGATTCATCAGGCTCGACTTCTCTCTGTCCAGCATGTGATGAAAGAGCAGGCAGTGATGCTGCCTTTTGATCAATTAAAGAAAAGTCTTTAGAAACTTTCCCTGAGGAACTCCGGCCAGAAAGAGAGCATCTCAGTTGATCTGAGGAGAGCTCTCGCCAAGGCGATGCCTGTGCATGGCTCAGCTCCCTGAAGCAGCTCTGGGACCTTCTTGAAAATGATCAGTTTGAGTCCATTTGGTGAGGTGACAATGGAAAATGTGATTCATGAAGAACAGTTTGGAGAGGAAGTACTTGCAAGGAGAGGATGCCTGAGGATTTTTCAAAGTGATACCATGAAAAGCTTCACTTGTCTCCTCCAGCTGTACGGATTTACCAGAAAGCTGTGGGATTGTGTGATTGTGCAAAGTCCGGCTCGTGTGATGACTTGCTACGGGACAAAACAGCCAGGGAGGTATGTTGACTCCTCTATGTGTAAACTCACTCTCAGAATAGTCTAGTGGGACAGATTCCTGTTCCAGGGGAATAAGCCTTTCCCACAAAGGAGATGAAGATGGCAGTAAATGTTCTGATTGGCATTTGTTCCCATGCTCGTGTTCAACAGTTTTTGAGGTGGCATTTCTGAGGAATAGAAATGCTGGTAAAATGCATTGGTTATTTCCAGTTACTCTGAACAAATAAAATTAAAAGAAACTGTACCAGGATTTATTAATTTATTTTTAATTTGCTAGGTGTCCCATGCTGTACCAGATGGGCAGTTTTCTTGTGGCATTTGCTGAAGGACACAAAAGGACACATCACCCTCATAATGGTTACCTGCATGTTCATTCCACTCTAAAGTGGATGAAAAGTAATGATGTTTGGGTTTCTAAATGAGTTTGTATGCTTTTGAAAAGCCTACGCCTCTCTGCTACCCAGCAGCAAAACCTCAAGGCTGGTTACTACTTTACAAGACTGTTTTTTATTCAGCCTAAACTTCAGGTTTGGAATGCCCGATGGTCTCTTTTCACATTCGCCTTTCTCTTCTGCAAGTAGAATGCTTACTTAGTTCTTGTATATTTGTAGTTTCCAGTCTCAAGGTGGTGGCAATTAATTCTTTTCCTTTCAATTTTTTTTTTTTAAGTTCCACTTCTACAGTCCATATGTTAGAAGACATTTTCCATGGCTGCTAATGAAGTAGAAGCAAAGCTTTGGTCTAAGAAAGCAAACACCAGCAGGATTTTCACAGGCTATGGTGAAATACATTTATTCATTCCTCTCTCAGGCAAAAATCTTGCTGGTCTCCAGGAGACTGTCATTGGCATCAGGTGGGCAGCACTACTCCCGTGCTGTGTGATAAAGAGCCATGCTTTTCATTCACAGTAAAATGTATTAAAATAAAAAGTCTCTTAACAAATCCAGAAGTGTTTTGAAGATCAGAGGAGAGTGGGATTAAATTTTGTGCAATGAACTGCAATTCAGTACTGTGTCAGCACTCAGCTGCACGCTTTGCAGGTTTGGGTACCCAGGAGACAACTTCAATGGTGTGAAATGAAACTATGGTCAGGCTCTAAGAGCTCGGGTAAATGGGGTTACATCAGGCTGGTGGCCAGTCGCCAGTGGGGTTCCTCGAGGCTCTCTTTTAGGGCCAGAGCTCATTAATGTTTTTATAAATGATCTGGAAACAGGAGTCAATTGTATATTAAGTTTGCCAATGATACTTAACCAGGAGGAGCTATGGATTCCCTTGAAGGTAGAGAGGCCTTACAAAGAGGTCTGGACTGGTTAGAGAGCTGGGCAGCCATCACCTGTACGAAGTTTAACAAGAGCAAGTGCCGGATTCTGCACCTGGGATGGGGTAAACCTGGTTAGACATACGAATTGGGAGATGAGAGGCTGGAGAGCAGCCCCACAGAAAGAGATCTGGAAGTTTGGTGTGGTGGCAAGTTGAATATGAATCAACAGGGTGACCTGACAGCCAAAAAGGGCCAACCCTGTCCTGGCATGCTTCAAGCCTAGCTAGCTGGTCGAGGGAGGTGATTGTCCCACTATACACTGCAGGAGAAGGTTCTTCACTGAAAGCGTGGTCTGTTGCTGGAAAAGGCTCTTCAGGAAAGTGGTCAGGACACCAACCTTCCAGCACTCAGGAGCATCTGGCCAATGGTCTTAGTCATATAATTTAGCTTTGGGTAGTCCTGCAAGGAGCACAGAGTTGGACTCATTGATCCTTACAGGCGCCTTCCAACTCAAGACATTCTATGATTCTATAAGATAACCCTGAACTCAGAAGTGTAAAATGTATCTATCTCAACTTTACAGGCAATTCTAAGGCCAGGGGCTCAGTGCAGAATTGCTTATTAGGTCTACAGTGATGCAGACTTCAACTACAGAATAGTGGTGCCTGTGCCACATGGCTACTAAAAGACCTTAATGGCCCTGACCAGCCTCACCTGTCACTTCCACCCACACCCTGCCAATGGCCCTGAGCCCAGCTCAGCTCTGGCCCTGTAGTCTCAACTGGAGCTCTGCTGGAAGGCTGGTTACCAGTGCAGCTAGGTCTGATTCCCTTGGCTTCAGACCTGCTCCTGACCTGCAAGATGATTTTGTGATATGACCTCAGACCTGTTTGAACATCAAGCACTTGTTTGATGATCTGGCCTGTGGGCTTACCTTGGCCAGGCTCTGTGGATCAGCTTCTCTCAGGTACTGCGGGGTGGGTGCTGATGAAGCCCTTGCCCTGCCAGTGCTGTTATCCCCCACCTCTCTATCCTACACAGCGCAGCCAGACCTTGATTTGACCTGACACCTTCTTAGAAGGTATTTGTACCCTTGTGTGGCTTGGGTTTGCTTCATGTTGGTAAAAAAAATGATGTTTAGCCTTTTTTTCCATGTTAATTCATGAATGGCCAAGATCACTACCACCACTTTAGAGAGATGAAAATTTTATCTTCTGTACCAGTTTCAGTACAAAATCTTAGCTTTTTTTCAGCTCAGATGGCAAGTCGGAGGTGCAGCTGAACCACTGGTATGGGAATAAAAAGGACATCCAAAGTCATCTGCTGCTTATCTCCTTCTTTGAGATGGTGAACTAAGAAAGGACATTAGTTTATCTGTGACTGGTAAAGCTGCCCTTTCCTGTCCTGCAGTGAGTTGGCTGTAGCCATCCAGGCCTATGACACCTCTTGCCTGGATTATTTTTCGTTATTTGTGCCAGAGTAATCAGCTCACTCATATCAGCTTTGATGGAGATGAGAGATGTCAGTTACGAGGTAGGACAAGCCAAGGGGAGCCTATTATGTTGGTACTCTGCAGTTTCCTCTGATTACTTACAGTCAGCTCTACAACAGGGCTTTGATGCTGTTCTTAACAGGGTAAATGTGTGGGGCATTTAAAAATCATTGCCTTGCAGAAAAGCCAGGAAAAATGTGAGCATCCTGCAGCCCTGAGAGCTGTCCTGAGTCTAGCAAAATTGCAGCCTTCCCAAGTTCTGAGGCAGCATTTCTTCTAAACAAGGAAAGCCTAATATATAAGGTTGTGTTGATCTGGACAAGCCTGGCTGTTCTTCTGGAAATTGATTAGTTTTGCCACTTATTTCTTCCAGTTATTTAAGTCTTCCTTGCATTTTTGGAGCTTTTTATCTAGTTACTAGGAAATAAATTTTCCTATGCCTTCAGCAGTCAAAACTCACATACACACATGAATTATTGCTGAAGACAAGTCTTGTTTGTCATCTTCTTAACCCCAGATATTGGGGGTTTTTTTCATATAACTTTCCACCCTATTGAAAGCTATTTTCAAAGTTTTGATAATAAAATGTTCATGCACTTGGTTCAAGGGTGAATTTCACAGTATCTCCTACCATCTGCTTCACTGCAAAAGATTTTTTTTTTCCCCCTGTGAAGACTAAATATATAAACACAGAAATGCAGATTTCATTTCAGCAAGATCTTCTCCAGAGATCAGGAACTATTTGCATGAGCAGGGACTCTTAGCTTGATTTTATCTTAATACTGAACGGTCCCTAAATTGCTGGTTAAATAAAGCCAGACAAGATACAGATAGACTGATTTTTATTTATACAATTAAGATAATACAAAATCTGAAGGAGCTGTAAGAATACAAATCTATGTAAATAAAGAAATGTTATCTATGCAAATAATTGACTTGGGGCATGACAAAAGGAGTTGCTTTTTAAATTAAATGAACTGTTTGACCTGACAGATCTTGTTTTGGAGGGATTTAACACTTCCTTAAACTCTCATGTATCATAGAATCATAGAATGGCCTAGGCTGGAAGGGACCTTAAAGATCATTTAATCCAACCTCCCTGTCATGGGCAGGGATGCCTCTCAACTAGATCAGGCAACACATGGGGACTGAATGGGGTTGTATGAATTGACTTTTTTTAAAAAGAAGATACAGAAACTCAAACTTTATTGATATGCCAATATTTTCATCCAAAATACTTTCCAGATGATCTGAATTTTAAGTCTTCTTTTCTTCCTCCTTAAATACCATTTGTTCTGGCATCTAACTTATTTACTGCAAGACAACATGCTGAAGGGTTAGAATCCTGTAAGCTCAGTGTCTCTCACTCTAGCCAAAAAGACTGAGGACTTGCACCGTAATATGCACATGAACCAGAAATCAGGGCAGAAAGAGTAGGGCGGGGAAGATGTGATTTAGTCCCAGACAGAAGTCTAGCTGACAGGGACACACAGGATTTGGAGGAAGGCAAATGTTGTCTTACCTGGCCTCAGTGACACCTGCAGAACAGCTTTGTAATATTTTCCAGAGTCTAAAACCTCACCAAGTGCAGTTGATGTATGCTGAGCAAAGGAGAATGGTTTTAAAAGTGACCCATCATGCTACGCACCTCACCAGGGTCTCAAGAATCTTCTGTCTGCTCAGCACCTGAGAATAAGTATGAGAATTATTTAGTTAGTTATGTGAAAACTTGGACTTTAGGCTTCAGTCTAGCAACACTTCTGCAATTGCTGAACTCTATTCCCGTGGTTAATTGTCTTGATTGTTTTGGGATTGCTCAAGGTTGTAAAGTCAAGGATGTGTTTGCAGAACTGAAGCTCAACAATGCACAAGCTGCATCGGCAGGAGAGGAAGAAATGAAGCCTGATCTTTTTACTTACAAAACTACTCAGAAATCATGTATGCTTGATGGAATATGTGGTACTTAAAATGCAAGTGCTGTATTGAACTCTGTTTCTCTTGAGGAAAATAACTTCTCAGTCTGAGGCTTGTGATATGAATAGCTGCTACTTACAGAATCTCTCCTTCTCTACTTTGTCCTTTTGCTGAAGTGTTGACTTACAACAGAGGTAGGCAACTCAAATCTCTTCACCCGAGAGTATTCCAACTTTGATATATCCACATATACCAGGGAAATGAGACAGTCATCATGGGGAAAGTTAGTGAAATTTATTAGCTCATCTTTCAGGAAGCTCTAAGGAATGGTTAGTGTGTAAAAGCTTGTCTGTAATTTCTGGTTTACAGTTGATGACCTGTGTTTGGAACTTTCCAAGGTTCACTGCTGTAATAGGCTACATCAAGCTGTTGGTCACCCTTAAAATCAGAACTTAGGGTGCAGTCACTTGGCTTGAGTTGCTTTGGTAATAAGTAGAAGTGGCAATAACCACTAACCAATCCAGCCCAGCCCCAGCGTTGCACCTCTGTTGCTCTGGTCTCTGACTCTGCACTGTGCTACCCGCTCTCTCAGCAAGGCTACGGAGCACAGAGCCTTGCCCTTTGAGCAAAAAACCTGAGAAACTCAGCTAACTTCATCACTGAAACTTTTTGTAGTAGTGCTGCAATCCTTTAGAAACTTGGAGAAACACGGTAACAAAATGCAGGCTGACTAGTAAATGTTTAGGATAAGATTTTCTTTCTACACAAAGACTCCTCCTGATGCTCAGGAACAGGCTGGGCACACAGAGAATGAGAAATAAATATCCTTCCTCCACTGTGATAGTCAGATGGCTTATGGAGTCGAGGTCTGCATCTATCGTTGCTGAAGGAATGGCAAGAGACCTACCTAATGCAGTATCAGTCTTACTACCATAAACGTTCCATTCCTAACAAGCACACAGAAAGGAATAAAGCACTGAACAGCTCATCCTATCTGCCACAGCCTCCCCAAACCAAAGTTTTCCACAGGTGAAGGAGGAGATGCTGAAGAGCATGTAGAGCAGCTGAAAGAAGTTGTGTGGTTTCTGTTAATGAAACCTGTCTCTGAAGAGAAGTGATGGTTGGAACACTAAAGTGCAAACTATTTCGAATTCTATGCAGGTACTCCACAAAAAACATGACAGTATTTTTCAGAGCAAGAAGATATAGTAGATTATAAAAAAAGAATGGAAGATAAGGAATGAAAGAAGTAAATAACAAAATCCAATGTTGACCTTTTGCAGACGAAGATAAACATCTAAAGGTTTTCAGTAATACGTATTCTATGGACTGTTTTAAAAATGCTAAATGTAGAGTCTTCTGTTTATACCAATGTTTGGAAGAAGCACAAGGTATTGTTTAATGATGAATCATGATCAGAAAATAACTGCATCTGAGAGGCTTGTGAACACTGGTGTTTGAGATATAAAGAAACACTAATACATTTTTCCCAGACTTTATCAGCTTTATTGCGGAAGTGATGAACTTGCAATGGAACAAACGGAGATTTTTCATTTCTAGAAAAAAGCATCTTTAATTTATAGCAGCATTTCTCAGAAAGGTCACAGATTATTCCCAGGGTAAAATCTACTTGCTTCCATGGGAATTCTTCAATGCTTCTGTGGTCTTGTGTTTGACTAGTTTTTTCACTCTTCTGCTTTTTTGAGAGAAGTAATCACTGATGCACACTTATTAATGCTCATTTGCATCCATTCTGTTTTCAGGCTATCCTCTTCCTACTTCCACAGCAGCCCTATTTGAATTCTGGTACTCAGCTATGGTTTTTATTTTGGCAGAAGGATCACCGAGGCCCAAAATGAAAAATCGGAGCATCATGTGTTATGGATTCCCCTTGTTTTCTTTCCTGTTTTAACCATCTTGTTTCCTGTGCTGTTTGATTGTGGTGTTCTGCACCAATCAAACTTCCTATAGAACTAATTTCAAAGCATGTGAGGGCTGATCCCTGAACTGAGCTGCTGTTGCACCACTGAATCATTTGCTACCTTAATTTACACAAGCTGATTTAGCTCTGCTTGGGTCTGGGGGAAGGAATAGCAAACAAGCAATGTATCTCATCCTTGCTAGGAGCCTGAATCTAGATTGCTCCACTTCCGAGGGCTAATTCCATATGGTGATTTCTCAGAATGTACCCATTACTAGCTCTTTCATGTAACAAAAAACAAGAGGAAGGATTGTATGGTGATGTTCTTCTCGAAGTAAGATGCCCGTATCAAAGGAGTTTGTGGAGGTGTTGTCATCCATAGCTAAATAAACGCAGGTAGCTAAGGGTTCCAGGTAATGTGAAATTCAGGCATGGCAAAATGCTGTTGTAGACTAAGAAACTGAATTTCAGGCTAGGAGCTGATAGCTGCTGTTGTAACCCTTCCTAATGCGCAACTGCAGTCCAGAATAATGCACACCTGAAACCATAAAGAAAATGTCACATTAGAAGCAGTGTCCAACAGAATTATTTGGAGAAAACAAGGACTTGGATGTGGGGTAAAAGGAGATATATAGTGTGGTGCCTTCAAGGGGACACACTCTCAACTAAAAATAAACCACAGGAAAGAAAACGGACTCCTAAAAGCCATGATTTTTACAGGAAAGGTGCATTTTGTTGCTTTTGCAAGCTGTTTGCCATTCCAGTGTTTTTTGTCTTGATAATACCTTTTTAATAAATCTGCTCTTACATAGTAATAGTAGCACCCATTGTCCAAGTAAATTGTTTTCTCCCATTAGGTTACACTGCAGAGAGTTACAACAGGCACTCAAAATCCTGAAAGTTTAAAGCCTGAGAAGGAGATATGAGTTTGAGAGGGTAGAGGTAATACCTCCCTAAACAAAATCTGCTTTTCACCCTGAATGTTTCAACTTTGCTTGATGGCTCAATTTGCCTCTGGAGAAGGAATTTGCAGGGAGAAGAGCAAACCTAATGTGTACCATGCTGGCTACCTGGACTTCTGCTTAAAGATCAGACCTGCACATGGCAGAAATAATTGGAAGGCTCTTTGTGGGCTTTGCTTCATGGGCACTTATCAGTTCACAGGTAAAGCACTACAGACACTAAGACTTGCTCTTTGGTACCCCAGAGAGTACAGTGACCTGCACCACCCCAATAACAACAACCCAGAATCACAGAATGTCAGGGGTTGGAAGAGACCTCAAAAGATCCTCTAGTCCAGCCCCCCTGCCAGAGCAGGATCACCCAGAGGAGGTCACACAGGAACGTGTCCAGGCGGGTTTTGAAAGTCTCCAGAGAAGGAGAATCCACAACCTCCCTGCGCAGCCTGTGCCAGGGCTCTGCCACCCTCACAGGGAAAAAGTTTTTCTTTATGTTTTTGTGGAACCTCCTGTGCTCCAGCTTGTACCCATTGCCCCTTGTCCTGTCATTGGACATCACTGAGAAGAGCCTGACTCCGTGGTCCTGACACTCCCCCTTGCTGTGTTTATAAATATTTATGAGGTCACCCCTCAGCCTCCTCTTCTCCAAAGTGAAGAGTTCCAGCTCCTTCAGCCTTTCCTCATCAGGGAGATGTTCCACTCCC